>NC_059148.1:34263142-34475642 GCF_020740605.2 Lemur catta | reverse complement strand
ACGGAGGGGACAAGGGGCCACCTAGGGCGCAGACGCGCGACGGGGACCTGGACGGGAGGGGACAAGGGCCAGGCCAGGTGCAACGAGGGCGCGGATGGTGGTCGGGACACGAGGGGACAAGGGCCAGGCCGGGTGCGACGAGGGCGCAGATGGTGGACGGGACAGGAGGGGACAAGGGCCAGGCCGGGTGCAATGAGGGCGCGGATGGTGGTCGGGACTCCAGGGGACAAGGGGCCACCTAGGGCGCAGACGCGGGACGGGGACCCGGACGGGAGGGGACAAGGGCCAGGCCGGGTGCGACGAGGGCGCAGATGGTGGATGGGACGGAGGGGACAAGGGCCACCTAGGGCGCAGACGCGCGACGGGGACCTGGACAGGAGGGGACAAGGGCCAGGCCAGGTGCAACGAGGGCGCGGATGGTGGTCGGGACACGAGGGGACAAGGGCCAGGCCGGGTGCGACCAGGGCACAGATGGTGGACGGGACCGGAGGGGACAAGGGCCAGGCCGGGTGCGACGAGGGCGCAGATGGTGGTCGGGACGGGAGGGGACAAGGGCCAGGCCGGGTGCGACAAGGGCGCGGATGGTGGACGGGACGGAGGGGACAAGGGCCAGGCCGGGTGCGACGAGGGCGCAGATGGTGGTCGGGACGGGAGGGGACAAGGGGCCACCTAGGGCGCAGACGCGGGACGGGGACCCGGACGGGAGGGGACAGGGCCAGGCCCGGGGCAATGAGGGTGCAGATGGTGGTCGGGGACTGCAGGGGACAAGGGGCCACCTAGGGTGCAGACGCGCGACGGGGACCTGGACGGGAGGGGACAAGGGCCAGGCCGGGTGCCACGAGGGCGCGGATGGTGGACGGGACAGGAGGGGACAGGGCCAGGCCGGGTGCGACGAGGGCGCGGATGGTGGACGGGACTGGAGGTGACGAGGGCCAGGACGGGAGGTGACAGGGCCAGGACGGGAGGTGACGAGGGCCAGGATGGGAGGTGACAGGGCCAGGACGGGAGGTGACAGGGCCAGGATGGGAGGTGACAAGGGCGCAGACTGGGGTGCGGACAGGAGCCAGGCGGCGACGACTGTGAGGGTGGTGACGCGCATCACAGGTGGGGGGACAGACCGGGCGTGGAGTCGTCCTAGCCCTACAGCTCGGGCCCCGGGTAGGAGCCTTCGTAGAAGCAAACTCAGCACCCCCGGCCACCCCCGGCCACCCCCGGCCCTTTGACCTGTCGTCGCGAATGGCAGGCAGGGACACGGGTGGGGGGTGGGGGGCAAGTTGAGTGTCAGGATTGACGGTTTGAGTTTAGGGGTTAGAGGCGAAGGTCAGGGTTGGGGACGAGGAGTTAGTGACGGGGATTCCGGTTGGGGATTAGGGCTTGGGTTTCGGGGTTCAGGCTGGAGCGTTGGAATTCGGGGTTTGGGGTTCAGGGTTTGGGTGAAGGGAAGGGTTTGAATTAGGGGAAGGAGTAGGCGTAGGGGCAGGGGCAGGGGTTAGTGTTAGGGCTGGGGGTGAGGGGAAGGGATTTAGGGTTCGGGTTAGAGTTGGTGTTGGGGTTCGGCAAGGTTAGCATTGGGGTTAGAGTTTAGAGATTATATATGGAAATAAAATAGGAATTACAAATAAAAAACACATTAATACTAATTTTTACATGATATAGTTGGTTTTATTGGTGTTTGTTATTTCTTTCCATGGAAAGAAATTACTTTCTAGTGTCCTCATTTGTCCCTGAAAGACTCCCTTTACTATTTCTTTTTTTTTTTTTTTTTTTTTTTTGAGATAGGGTGTCGCTCTGTCGCCCGGGCTAGAGTGCCGTGGCGTCAGCCTCGCTCACAGCAACCTCAACCTCCTGGGCTCCAGCGATCCTCCTGCCTCAGCCTCCCGAGTAGCTGGGACGACAGGCATGCGCCACCACGCCCGGCTCATTTTTTTCTTTATATATTTTTAGCTGTCCAGATAATTTCTTTCTATTTTTAGTAGAGACGGGGTCTCGCTCTTGCTCAGGCTGGTCTCGAACTCCTGACCTCGAGCGATCCTCCTGCCTCAGCCTCCCAGAGTGCTGGGGGTGACAGGCGTGAGCCACCGCGCCCGGCTAATTTTTCTATATATATGTTTTAGTTGGCCAGATAATTTCTATTTTTAGTAGAGACGGGGTCTCGCTCTTGCTCAGGCTGGTATTCCTTGTAGGGCAAGTACACTAGCAATAAACTCTCAGATCATTTATCTGGGAATGTCTTGAAAACTCTTTCATTTTTAGAGCTTTGCCGGATAATGACTTCCATTCTGCACTGGCAGGGAATGAGAATGAGTGTTTTGTCGCCTGCTGTATCCATCCTGATTGTGCTTTGGGGAACTGAGGAAATGACTAACAGGTAGACTGGCGGATCACTTGGATCTAGTATTCGTCAGAACTGGGTCAGAACTCCATATGTGGCCGGGCGTGGTGGCTCAGGCCTGTCACCCCAGCACTCTGGGAGGCCGAGGCGGGAGGATCGCTCGAGGTCAGGAGTTCGAGACCAGCCTGAGCAAGAGCGAGACCCCGTTTCTACTAAAAATAGAAAGAAATTATATGGACAGCTAAAAATATATATATAAAAAAAAATTA
This sequence comes from Lemur catta, assembly GCF_020740605.2. Lineage (NCBI taxonomy): Eukaryota > Metazoa > Chordata > Mammalia > Primates > Lemuridae > Lemur > Lemur catta. The sequence continues at coordinate 34,473,041 of NC_059148.1, read as the reverse complement.
GCTGGGCGTGGTGGCGCATGCCTGTCGTCCCAGCTACTCGGGAGGCTGAGGCAGGAGGATCGCTGGAGCCCAGGAGGTTGAGGCTGCTGTGAGCGAGGCTGACGCCACGGCACTCTAGCCCGGGCGACAGAGCGAGACTCTGTCTCCAAAAAAAAAGAGTTTTTGTCACTTACAGACCCCAGGCCTCGCGGCTGCACGAACTCTCTTTAAAGACACGGAAGTCCGAGTACAATGTGATCAATGTTTTATTTTCTGCTTCTCTGATCCATGAAGTCCAAACAAAGGTTTTTTGCTGACAAAGAAAGAGGAAACTCAAAACAAAGCAGGTGACAAGATGAAGTGCTGGGAGCAGAGGAAGGGGGGTGCGAGGAGGCCCCGTCCTGGGGGGGCCGCACGGTCTCAGGGCGCAGCCGCAGAGGGACCCCCAGACCTTGGCCCTGCTGAAGATGGAAGTTGAGCCACAGCTCGCGAGCCCTGAGGCTCGAGGACAAAAAAGAGATCCACCCCGACCTGGGCCACACGGCAGGGACAGGACCGAACACCTTGCCGGGCACAGGGACACATGTCCCCCTGGTGTCTCGGGCTGGACCCCCACTCCGCACACGCACTCCAAGCACACAGACACATAGTCACACGGACACACTCCGATGACATGCCACCGATCTCAGGGCTCCGTCACGGCCCGGGGTACCGACCACAGCATTGTCCCCTCGGCAGGATGACAATGACAAAAGGCAGCTGCAGAAGCCAGGGCTCGACCACGCGGCGAAGACCCGGCGAGGGCGAAGCTGCGCTCACTCCGTGTCCCGCTGTCGTGAGGGCAGGTTCTGCGGAGCCACTGGGGCCACCGGAGCCCGGTCAGGGGGGTCCGGGTGCCAGTTCGGGGACCCCGTCCGGCCCGAGTGTGCCTCGGAGCAGCCGGTCGACGAGGAAGCACAGGGCCAGGAGGCCGGTCCCCAGCAGGTCCCCGAGCCCCGTGAGGTAGGGGATGCAGTGGCTGTCGGGGTCCAGCGAATGGTGCCACGTCACCCGGACCAGCACTTCCGCCAGGTACAGCAGGATTGTCACCGTGGTGCAAAAGCCAACGGACACAAAAGACAATCCAGTCAGAAAATCAAACACAGCCGGGACACGCTTGCTGAGCTGCAAGGGTGGACGCCAAAGTGTCAACCTCAGCCAGGCCCCTTCTTGTGGCTTCTCTTGGGGCCTAAAGCCCGACCCGGAGCGCGGGCAGTGGCTGGAGACGGTGGTCCCCACCTGCCCTATCCAGCCGCCCCCCCCTACGGACCTGCTGTCGTCCCCCAGCTGGGACATCTCTGCCCTATGAGCCTCCCTCGCGACACCTCACTGGGACTTCCACCCGGGTTCCCTTGAACCCCGTCCCTTGGCGCTCCAGAGGGTTCGCCCTTCTAGAAGGTGCCATCGGGGAGTCCACACGGCCCTGGCCGGGTCTCAAGGCTCCTCGGTCCCTCGCCCAGGCTGACCCCAGCCTCCTCCTCCTCCTCTTCCCTGACGGGACCCCTGAGCGGCCGCTGGGGCTCGGGGGAGCTCCTTGGACCCCCCCCGAGTCCCACCCTGTGGCATCAGAGACACGCTGATGGTGCCAATGGCATCGGCTCGGGGAGACTGGAAAATGCCAGAGGTGGCACTGCGCTCCCGGAACTGCCCTCCGGTGCCCCGAGTCCCCCGTACAGAAGCCCCCAGGCCCGCTGGGGACGCCAGCCCCCTGCAGGCTCGGCAGAGCACCCCAAGCAGGCAGCAGCGTGACCTCCTTGACTCCCTGTCCTCACTGCCACCCAGCCCCTGCCCAGAGGCCACGCGTGTCTGGGAACAGCCCGGCGGGCAGGGGTGTGGGCCCCCCCCATCCACCACCTGTGGGGAAAGTGGCCCGCTGAGCCCAGGTGCCAGCCAGCTCCACGGGAACACGCTGCATGCCCAGGGCTGCCCTTCCTGCCCCTCTGGTGGCGACTGTGTGGCATGTACCGTGTAGCATATAGCATGTAGTGTGTAGCATGTAGTATGTAGCATGCACTATGTGCCGTGGCAACATGCAATGCACAGGATGTAGCGTACGCTGTCCAGACCACACCCTTGACTCAACTCCTAGGAGACGCAGACTGCGTCCTTTCTGTCCAGGGACCCCAGCCCTCCCCTGTCCCCCGGCTCAGCGTCTGTCCCAGGACAGCACCCAGAGCCGGCTGCCCTGCCGTGCTTCCGGTCACCCTTACCTGCAGCAGCCCTGCCAGCAGGTAGAGCACCACGAAAGTCCCGCTGTCGGGGACCGACGGGCCTTCCAGCAGGGAGATGACGTAGAAGAAAACCAGGTGGCCTGGCACGACCAGAAAGAGCAGGACTCGAGCGGACATGGAGTTGGTTTCTGGAAGAAACGGATCAAGAAGTTCGTGTGACCTGCCTGACAGCAGAGGCCACCTTGATATGTGACGGTCCTCAGCGAGGCATCCACATTCACTCATTCATTCCTTCCTCTCTCACGTGTCACTGAGCACCAACGGTGGCAGGCGGCTCTGGCAGATGGGGGCTACAGTCCCGTCCCTTCCCTGATGGAGCCGAGATTTTAGGAAAGAGAGACAGGCAAGGGTTGAGCAAGCAGAAACAAGAAATGGCATTTCTGGCCGGGCGCGGTGGCTCACGCCTGTCATCCCAGCACTCTGGGAGGCCGAGGCGGGAGGATCGCTCGAGGTCAGGAGTTCGAGACCAGCCTGGGCAAGAGCGAGACCCCGTCTCTACTAAAAATAGAAAGAAATTATATGGACAACTAAAAAAAATATATAGAAAAATGAGCCGGGCGTGGTGGCGCATGCCTGTAGTCCCAGCTACGCGGGAGGCTGAGGCAGGAGGATCGCTTAAGCCCAGGAGGTTGAGGCTGCTGTGAGCGAGGCTGACACCACGGCACTCTAGCCCGGGCGACAGAGCGAGAGACTGTCTCAAAAAAAAAAAAAAAAAAAATTAAAAAAAAAGAAAAAAAAAAAAAGACAGCAGACTCACCTGACGTACAGAACGTGGAGCAAGGGTTTGGCCAGAATTTTTGCATCCCGGACGGCAGGACCCCAGGCGTGCTCCAAATGTGCAGGTAGGTGGAGATGCGACTGGTCTGAATGGCCACCAGATTGCCACCGACACCTGAGGGAAAAAGAATCCGGTTTCCCCTTCTCTACGACGGTCTCTGAGTTATATCCCTGATTTTAAGTTCTCTTCCTCCAGGAAGCCTTCGTGGGTTGATTCAGCACCGGGTGTCTTTTCTTTCCCTCCCACTGACCACAGATCTTGCCTGGCACCAAGTCAGGGTGGCCCAGGCCTCCTGAGATTGGTACCGAAGTAGCAACCATGTCACCTTGACAGCTGGTATCTCTTAAAGTGACAGAAGCGTGACTGGCGAAGTGGGTTCTCAGGAACTATCTGCTGGCTTGAGGAAGGGGGCAAGGGAGGGAACTCGGGAAGGAAGTTAGGATAAGGGGAGAGAGGGAACAGGGGGACGGGTCCACCAACAGCGTGGTCAGCCCCTGCGGTGACAGCTGACCTGGGGTCACAGGATGGACAGGAACTAGGCTTCAGACTGGCCCATCTGACAAAATGAAAGGGATTTTTTTTTTGCACCTCAAGGTAGGAAGGACAGGAAAGAAAACAGAGGATTAAAGAGAGGGGAGGGGCAGGGAGGAGAGATGATCACATGGTGACAAAGCAGGTGTGTCCCAGGAGAAGTGCCCCGACACCTCTCACGCTGGGTGGCCAGAGGGCTTTTAAGAAAAGACATTTTCTGGCCGGGCGCGGTGGCTCACGCCTGTCACCCCAGCACTCGGGGGAGGCCGAGGACGGAGGATCGCTCGAGGTCAGGAGGTCGAGACCAGCCTGAGCAAGAGCGAGACCCCGTCTCTGCTAAAAATGGAAAGAAATTAGCTGGACAGCTAAAAATATATAGAGAAAAAATGAGCCGGGCGTGGGTGGCGCATGCCTGTCATCCCAGCGACTCGGGAGGCTGAGGCACGAGGATCGCTTGAGCCCAGGAGTCTGAGGCCAGCCTGGGCAACATAGCGAGACCCCCATCTCTACTAAAAATAGAAAGAAATCAGCTGGACAACTAAAAATATATAGAGAAAAAATTAGCCGGGCGTGGTGGCGCATGCCTGTAGTCCCAGCTACTCGGGAGGCTGAGGCAGGAGGATCGCTTGAGCCCAGGAGGTTGAGGCTGCTGTGAGCGAGGCTGACGCCACGGCACTCTAGCCCGGGCGACAGAGCGAGACTCTGTCTCAAAAACCCAAAACCAAACACACAAAAAAGAGAGCTCTCGTCTTGGTGACGCCATGAGGGACCAGGTTTGAGCCGCCGAGAGTGGCATGCGACCCTTCCTCTCCCGGGTCTCCTTCCGGCTGCGCAAAACCGTCCCCAGGGTCCCTGCGGGTCACAGCTGCCCAGCTGCCTCTGAAGCTGCCGTCCGGGTCCAACCCAGGCCAGGGGACCCCAGGGTCCCTGTCACGTACTCACCGCATATGATGGGGGTGAATATGGCCATGCCTCCGTACTGCTGTTTAGAGATGGTTTTGCTCAGGATCAAGCCTCCAAAACTGGGGAGGAAGCAGACGTGGTCGGGTGACCAGGGGGGTCGCGTTCACAGGGACCCTTGTCAGCCAGGACTCCCGGTCTCAGAGGACACGCGGTATCTGCCACCGGCGCCTGGCGCCCTCCCTGTCCCCCGTGTCCCCTGCACCCTGCTCGAGCCTCCCCATCCTATCTGAGTCTCAGCTGCTCCGGAAGCCATCAGAGAACGTCAAGCCACCAGGAAACACACGAATGTCACCTTTCTGAAGCCGTGTGGCCGGCTGGGCCCTGCCGCGGGACACCCCTGCCCTGCACCGAGATGCTCTTTGATGCCAACAGAGCCTGCACACGGGTCGCCTCGTGCCCGCCCTGTGCTCTTGGGAAATGCCACCCCTGTGACTTCTCAGAGCCCCGGAGAAGCGGGGTCGATTGGGACAAGGAGCCAGGTGGCTTCCGGAGGCAAAGGCGGCTTTGCCACCTCTTCTCCCTGAGAGTCGCAGCTGGGAGGACACACGGGAACGGAGTGGGGACGCCCCGGCACGCCGTGCCAGCAGGAGAGGGGCCCCGAGGACAGGGCCGCAGGGGGCAGGGGACAAAGCCCACAGCGGCTGGGCTGCGGAGGGTGGCCTGGCATCCCCGGTGGACCAACGGTGACACTGCCATGGCCCAAACGAGGTCGGGCCAGCAGGGCTCTGGCAGTTGCGGACTGAGAGCCGGGTCCCAGGGCTCCACCGTGAAGGGGACAACTGTGACCTTCACCCGACCTTCCTCCTGTCCCCTGCTGCTGTGCCAACTGTGAACAGGTGTCAACGAGGCCCGGGGGTCACGGTCAAAGAAAGAGAAAGTGGAAAAGGTGGGACCCGACCCGTGCTGGGTTCCTAAGGGGCCCACGGCTACGTCCCACTCTGTCCCCGACCCCCAGGGTCACCGAGTGTCACCCGCGCTCAGGGCTCCGTGGCTCCCAGGGAGGACGCAGAGGGGGTGGCCGCGGCCCGGAGCACCTGCTGGCGACCATGGCAAGGACGATGGGGACCCAGCCGAACTTCAGCACCTTCACGACCGGCGGGCTCTGCTTGGCGACCAGGAGCCACAGCGGGGTCAGGGCCATGAGGCCGAGGCAGGCCACGGGCATGAGAAACCGGCTGTCTGCAAAGACACAGGGGACGTCCCCGCCACTCGTGGGACAAGCCCGGAGGGCGCAGGGCAAGGGCTGGCCAGGGCAGGGCGGGCTGGGAGTGCATGGAAGGTACTAGAAGTCTCAGGCAAGTCCTGGCCCCACCTCACCTTCCAAAGCTTTACCATCACTCCTCCATTCCTGCCACAGTCACCTCCACTTCTCTGACGTCCCTGCTACGTCCCCACGCATGTTTAGCAGCCTGCTCCATCTCCTCCCGCCCCGACGTGACACTTCTGGGACGCGCCCCGTGCCAGCACCCTGCTCAGCACCCACACGCACAACCTCGGGGCACGTTGTCAACAGCCCTGCTCGGACAGGTGACAGGGGAAAACCAGCACAGAGAGGTGGCCGCCCGACACCTGTGGCCGGCAAGCAGCCCGGGTGGTGCCACTGGGAACGTCCCCCGAACGCCTCTTTCCTTCTCTGCACCAACATGTCACCTCTGTCCCTCTGCCCCAGGGGCCCAAGGTTGGCTACAGACAAAGCACTTCCTGGTAGGAGTGGCCAGCCCTGTGACCCTATTTCCATCATGTCTTTTAAACCTTTATTATTATTATTATTATTTTTTGAGACAGAGTCTCGCTCTGTCACCCGGGCTAGAGTGCCGTGGCGTCAGCCTCGCTCACAGCAGCCTCAACCTCCTGGGCTCCAGCGATCCTCCTGCCTCGGCCTCCCGAGTAGCTGGGACGACAGGCATGCGCCACCACGCCCGGCTCATTTTTTCTATATATATTTTTAGCTGTCCGGCTAATTTCTTTCTATTTTTAGTAGAGACGGGGTCTTGCTACATTGCCCAGGCTGGTCTGGAACTCCCGACCTCGAGCGATGCTCCCGCCTCGGCCTCCCAGAGTGCTGGGGTGACAGGCGTGAGCCACCGCACCCGGCCACCTTTCTTCTTTTAATATCGTGTGTTTTAAACTCTTCATGTTTCAAATACTTTCTAAAATTGTAATATTAAGGCTTTTTGACCCAAACTAACTTGGATGTAACAAAAAGGAACCCCGAAGTCCAGCAGGGACCCTTTAGGCTTCAAGGTGTGTTAAAACCATATGGGAATCGCTGTCAAATAAAAAATCGTGTTGGAGCTATAGTTGTATAAATGTGTGACTGATACGTGCTCCAAAATTGTATTATATTCCCAAATTCCGATGTCTCTTGGCGGATGTCACCAGTCGTAATTGTGGTTGTGCGAAATTGTGACATGCCACAGAAATAACCAAATGCCCTTGTCAACTGCATCTTTAACCGTGGCCGCTCTAAGCCTTCGGTCATCTACAACGACTGCTTTGCTTTGATTCGTCTAAAAAAGAGGTTTGCAATTGGTCACAGCCCAAAATTTGCCTCTTGAGATTCAGGAAAAGGGCCCCACCGAGAGCTCTTGCGTCCAGGTTCCTGACAACCTTGGCGATTGCACCATCGGGCTTTACAGAACTCCATTAAAGAACTGCAAACTCGCCTGTCACCCCTGCACTCCGGGAGGCCGGGGCGGGAGGATCGCTCGAGGTCAGGAGTTCGAGACCAGCCTGGGCAATGTAGCGAGACCCCGTCTCTACTAAAAATAGAAATGACCTGGCCAACTAAAAATATATAGAAAAAAAAAAACGAGCCGGGCGTGGTGGCACATGCCTGTCGTCCCAGCTACTCGGGAGGCCGAGGCAGGAGGATCGCTTGAGCCCAGGAGGTTGAGGCTGCTGTGAGCGAGGCTGACGCCACGTCACTCACTCTAGCCCGGGTGACAGAGCCAGACTCTGTCTCAAAAAAAAAAAAACAAAACCCACAGGACGCAGGCTGGGTGCAAAATTTTCCTCCCGGCCCGGTGGTGACAGCCCCCAGGGCGCGCCCCTCCCCCGCCCTCCGCCCCGTCGTCACCTCGGCGTCCGTAGAAGAAGTCGCTGACCAAAGCCAGGATGGACAGCGTGATGAGGTCCCCGAGGCTGGCTGCCACGGGGGGTGGCGACGTTGTCCGGGTTGACCCCGAGCTTTCGGGCGCCGGTCACGATACAGACCATCAATACTCCTGCGGGGAGAGAAAGGACAGAGAGGACAGTCGAGTCCCCGGGAGCCGGACGGCCCTGGGATGGCACAGGGTGTCTGGCATCCAAGACGGGGCTGGCAGGCTGGTCACCAACTCGCCCCCGTCCACACGAGCCTAGACACGGAGCCGGGCTGTCCCCGCTGTCCTCCTGCTACCCTGGGGACCCGAGAAGGCTGGAAGAACTGGACCCACGTTGGGACTTGTGGGCAGGGTGCCAGGGAGCGGCCCCCAAATCACCTGGAACCGCAGGGACAGGGATCCCAGCTCTGTGTCACACACAGGGCCCCAAAGATGCTCTGAGCAGCCAGAGGCCCCGAGGCTCAGCACGTGGCCTCCCCAATCTGTCGGGGGCCTCTGAGGGTCACACGCCCGGGTGGCATCAGCCGGGTGAGAGGTTTGCTAGGGACAAAGCCTGAGAGGGAAGACAGGGAGGGACCGCGACGCAGGGGGACCCAGGGGAAGCAGACAGAGGGGAGGGTGAGCCCAGCCAGGCAGCCGGGGGCACCCTCGGGGGGTCCCTGCGTGTCCGGGGGGCACCAGGGCTGTCCTGCGATCAGGCAGGGCTGTCACCGGGCACCAGGAAGCAGCACGTGGTATCCGAGAGCGGCTGGTAAAGGATTTCGGGGTGACACACGGGAGATCCAAGAGTGTCCTGAAGGTGACTGTCACACGCGATCCTCTCGCTCCCTGTCCCCTGCCTAGGACTTTGACTCAGACTCTCATGTGGCTCTTTAAGGAGACTCTCCGGCCCGGCTGTTGACATCTTAACACTTTCCCCCCGGGATCCTGTAGCTCCAGGAACAATGACAATCAGCCCCTCGATGTCACCCTGAAGCTGGTGCCGCCGGCCAGTCTGTGCCTCATCCCGTGACCAAGTCACAGGCCCCATGTTTCCTTCTGAAACGTCCGTCCTGCCGGGATCCGGGTGTGACCGGCTTGGCTGGCGTCAGTCCCACGGGGACCAAAGGGCACAGGGTGGCTCGGTGCTTATGAAAAGCCACCACCACGAGGCTAATGTCACAGCCGCTTGGATGTGCCCCAGGGAGACACTGGCAGGACAGATTGAGTATCTGGACCACGCCGATGACGCTCACGCCGCTGACGTCTCCACATCCCCGGGCCTCAGTTTGCCCATCTGTAAAATGGGGAGCTAGAAACTGCGTTCTCTGCGTGGCCCCGCGAGGACAGGGGCTGGCCGCCTGCATCGTCGGACTGTGACTTTTCCAGAGGAGGCGTCATTCTGGGGGTGGGTTTGACACGTACATCCTGCCCCATCTTGTGATCGGACGGGGTCATGGGGCCACCCGCAGGCTGTCACCAAGCGCCAGCCCCGGCCAGGAAGGCACGATCTTGTGACGCTGCCGCTGGGCTTCTGGACCCCCACCCCCCCACGCCAACCACTTGCACCAGCTCAGGGTCACCCGCCTGGTGGGAACGAGGAACCCCCAATAACCCACAGGGGTGACCCGCAGAGAGCTGAGCCCGGGGGTTCTTCTGCGAGCAAGCAGGTGGCGGGGGGGGGGGGACAGAAGTGTGACTAGAAGTCCGATGATGAAGTTGTCAACTGTCCTTTGGCTGCACAAAAGCAGGGCACGCGGTCTGCCGGACGCACACGGACACACGACCCCGAACAGAATCAGAACGAAGCCTGTTTGTGCAGCCAACGTCTGGGGGCCAGAGACGCGCCTGGCCTCGGTTTAAGTCACGACAGTAACAAATGGCTTTGTCCCCATCGGCGGAAATGCTTGTGGGACACAGGGGACAGGCAATACCCAAACGCAAGAGCACGCGTCTGAGGTCAACAAAACAGGGTGCTCAGAGAGAGCATGGACGGACAGGGGCTGCTGCAGCAACAGATCGGGAAGGGCTGGGCACACGAGTGACCCTGGCACTGCCTCGAGCTCTCTGCACAGTCACGAGTTTGTCACCCGCCTCTGAACTGGAATGAAACACACGAACAGTCTGCTGGCCGGGCGCGGTGGCTCACGCCTGTCACCCCGGCACTCTGGGAGGCCGAGGCGGGAGGATCGCTCGAGGTCAGGAGTTCCAGATCAGCCTGGGCAATATAGCAAGACCCCGTCTCTACTAAAAATAGAAAATTAGCTGGACAGCTAAAAATATATATAGAAAAAATTAGCCGGGCGTGGTGGCGCATGCCTGTCGTCCCGGCTACTGGGGAGGCTGAGGCAGGAGGATCGCTTGAGCCCAGGAGGTTGAGGCTGCTGTGAGCGAGGCTGACGCCACGGCACTCTAGCCTGGGTGACAGAGCCAGACTCTGTCTCCAAAAAAAAAAAAACAAACCAGTCTGCCGTGTTCCGTCCACAGCGTGTCCCCAGCCCTGGATGGCGCACACACAAAACACCCAACAGCTACGGAATCACCAATGTGACGCGGCTGCCGCCTGGCGACTGTGCTTTCCCGACCAGCTCGTGGGCCCCGGGGGTGGGTCCCGTCTGCCGCCTGCCATGGACACACAGTGACCATGTGCCACACCAGGTGAGTGACAGGAGCAGCAGACAGCAGGTTGGGGGCCGCTGGGGGTCCCTTCCTAGGAGCTGGCGTTTTAGCAGGCGGGTGGGACAGGAAGACGAGCAAAGGCAGGGTGACCTTGGAGGACAACAAAGGCAGGACACAGCGGCCGTGGGCAGGGTGACGGGAGGAGGAGGGTGCGTGGACTGAACCCCGCTGTCCCCCCGGATCCAGAGGCTGAAATGGTCACCCCCGAGGGGATGAGTCTGCAGACGGGGCCCCTGGGAGGTGACGAGGTCACGAGGGTGCAGCCTCCATGCCTGGGATTCGTGCCACTCAACGGACCCCAGGGAGCTCCCTGGCCCCTTCCCCCACGTGGGGCCACAGCGAGAAGGTGCCACCTGCCACGGGGAGGACTGTCACCAGCGCCCGGCCACGCTGCCACCCTGAGCTCGGACTTCCAGCTTCCAGCAGCGTGAGAAGTCACTGTGTCGTTCCCAAGCGTCCCCGTCCCTGGCGTTCTGCTGCGACAGCCCGGATGCACGGAGGGTGACAGGTCGGGAAGTGTCAGGGTGGCTGTGCGCACAACCTGTGTCACACGCAGGCGTGGGGGCGAGTGATCGCCCGCCCAGGGCACCTGCAGAGCCACGGTGACGTCCCCGCCCGGGAGACGGTGCTCCCCCCCCCGCCCCCGTCAGAGCCCCGCAGGGTCCCCAGAGTCCCCGGGGACGGGCGCGTGGCGCGGCGGCTCACCCAGGGCGAAGGCCGCGAGGAACGCTGTCACCATGCTACTGGCACACAGCAGCTCCACCTTGGCCAGGTCCAGCTCCTCCCGGGACACGGCCCCCAGCAGCAGGGCTGCCACCGCAGCCAGGAGCCCCACGACGGTGGCCTGCACCTGTCACGGCAGAAATCAGACGCGTGATGGAGGGACAGTCCCCGGGGCCACCGTCCCTCCTCCCTGCCCCGCCACGGGGCCCCCTGCCCACTCGCCTCTGCCTCCTCTCTCTGTCCCCAACAACGACCAGCCTGCACCCCACCTGCCTGGCCGGGCCCGGCCGCAGATTCCAAAGGGGAAGGGCCCCATCCGCCTTGCAGGACGGAGGCTCACCTGGGTCAGGGCGAGGTTGCTGGTGATGACACCGTGCTGCTCCCGGGGGTCATCGATCTGTCCCGTGTTGGCCTCGGGTGGGGAGAGAAAAGGACAACAGGGAGGTCGCACGGGGCCCGCGGCCAGGGCAGTCCCGCCCGGGAAGAGGCAGGCTCTCGGGAGGGACATCGACACATGCCACTTCGCTGGCGTCCAAACGAATTATTCTGCTCAACTTTCCCAACGGGGACTCGGTCTTTTTTGCAGGGAGGAGGGACAGAGGGGAGGGGCACAGGGCCGTCGGAGCACGGGATGGGTGTCACGGGCCATCCCTCCACGTGCAGACGTGACAGCACACACACACTTGGGGACACACGTGCACAGGCTGTGGGAAAGCTCAAGGCCGTCTCCAGCTCTCACGCTCGGGCCTCCCGCTGCAAAGCTGGGCCTCGGGCCACGTTCCCTCCCCTGCAGTCCCCTCTGTCCCCTCCAGCCGGTGCACATCGCCACTGACCGCCACCACCCCCAACTCGCCTCTGCAAAGTCATCCCGTCTAAGGGACACATTGCTCTCTTCTCTAAGGATGAAAACTGACATTGGAAATACAGCTTGCAAGCTGGGCGCGGTGGCTCACACCTGTCACCCCAGCACTCTGGGAGGCCGAGGCGGGAGGATCGCTTGAGGCCAGGAGTTCGAGACCAGCCTGAGCAAGAGCGAGACCCCGTCTCTACTAAAAATAGAAAGAAATTAGCTGGACAGCTAAAAATATATATAGAAAAAATGAGCCGGGTGTGGTGGCACATGCCTGTAGTCCCAGCTACTCGGGAGGCCGAGGCAGGAGGATCGCTGGAGCCCAGGAGTCTGAGGTTGCTGTGAGTGAGGCTGACGCCACGGCACTCTAGCCCGGGTGACAGAGCCAGACTCTGTCTCAAAAAAAAAAAAAGATACCTTGTAATAACTTGAGGCTGTTATAGGTAATCCCCATGTAACCAGAAAGAAAATATGTACAGAATATAAATAAAAAGGAATTAAGAAAGGAATAAAAATTTGTCACTAAAAAAGTCACAGTTGAAAGCAACAGGGAGGAAATAAAACATACAGAAAGCTCGTAAAATGGCAACAGCCAATCCTTCCCTATCAGTAATTACTTGTAAGTGCATTAAAATTCCCCAATCAAAACACATAGATGGGCAGAATGATTAAAAAACAAAAAACAAAAAGTCACGATCCAACTATATGCTGTCTACGAGAGACTTGCTTTAGATTTAAGGACATGCATGGGTTGAAAGTGACAGGAAAAAGACAGTCCACGCCAACAAGAGCAAAACACAGCAGAGGTGGGTTTGCTAATATCAGACAAAACAGACTTCAAGTCAAAAACTGTAACAAGATGCAAAGAAATAAGTTTGATAATGGTACAAGGGTCAAATCAGTAAGACAGAACAATTATAAACATGTTGTACCCAACGTCAACGCTCCTCAAATACAGGAAGCAAACAGTGACGGAATTGAAGCAAGAAACAGCTCAGCTGGGCACGGTGGCTCATGCCTCTAATCCCAGAGACCTGGGGAGCTGACACGGGAGGGGCTGGTTCAGGCAAGGTGTTTAAGACCAGCCTGGACAACATAGCAAGACCCAGAGTCTAAAACACAAGACATTTAAAAATGAGCCGGGCGTGGTGGCGCATGCCTGTAGTCCCAGCTACTCGGGAGGCTGAGGCAGGAGGATCGCTTGAGCCCAGGAGTTGGAGGCCGCAGTGAGCTATGATCGAGGCACTGCACTCCAGCCTGGGTAACAGAGCAAAATCCCACCTCTGAAAACACAAAGAAGAAAGAAAGAAACACATGGCTCTACTGTAACGGTTGGAGACTTCGACATCCACCCACATTGTCAATGATGAATACAACGAACAGACAGAAGATCAATAAGGAAAGAGAGAATTTGAAAACCACTACGCACCAACTGGACCTAACAGACATCTACAGAGCACTCCACCAAACAACAGAATAATATACATTTTGCTTAGTGAAATGTGAATACAGAACATCCCCCAAGACAGACTACGTTAGGCCGTAAAACCAGTATTAATAAATGTAAGACAATTGAACTCACACAAAGTATCAAAATATCTTTTCCAAACACAAGGGAATGAAACTAGAAGTCCACAGCAGGACAACTGGAAAATCTCCAAATACATGAAAATTAAACAACATACCCTTATATCCTCATTGCCGGAAAGGGGGCGGGGGGAGAAAAAGAAAATTAAAAGTATAAAAAATTAAAAAAAAAAATAAATTAGAAAAAAAGAAAAAAAAAAAAAAACCATACCCTTGAAAAGCCAGTGGGTCAAAGAAGAAATCCCAAAGGTAATTATCTTGAGACAAATAAAAACACAATACCTCAAAATTCATGGGATGCAGTCAAATCCATGTTAAAGGGGAAATTTATCGTTGTAAACAATTACATAAAGAAAAGAGACATCAAATCAACCACCTAAACTTACACCTTAAGAAACTCGGAAAAATCAAACTAAACCCAAAGCTAGCAGAAAGAAGGAAATAAAGAAGAGAGAGATATAGAACAGAGAAGAGAAAAATAATGGAGAAAACGCAATGAAATCAAGAATTGGTTCAAAAAAAAAATCAACAAAATTCACAAATCTTTACCTATGTTGACAAAGAAAAAAAGAGAAATCTTAAAAAACTAATCAGATTCTACAGAATCTACTAATTCTGATTCTACAGGAAAAAAAGGAATATAAATAAGAGAGTACTGTAAACAATTATATGCCGACAATATAGACAACCTAATTCAAATGGACAAATTTCTAGAAACATATAATAGGCCGGGACTGAATCACAGAGAAATAGAAAATCTGAACACATTGAAAACTAGTAAGAAAATCAATCCTCAGAGACGATTCCACTGTGAATAAAAAGAAAACTAAATCAGTAATTTAAAACCTCCCAACAAAGAAAACCCAGGGCCGGGGTGTGAATTCTATTAAACATTTAAAGAATTAACGCCTCTCAGGTGCGGTGGCTCACGCCTGTCATCCCAGCTACTCGGGAGGCCGAGGCGGGAGGATCGCTCGAGGTCAGGAGTTCGAGACCAGCCTGAGCAAGAGCGAGACCCCATCTCTACTAAAAATAGAAAGAAATTAGCTGGACAGCTAAAAATATATACAGAAAAATGAGCCGGGCGTGGTGGCGCATGCCTGTAGTCCCAGCTACTCGGGAGGCCGAGGCAGGAGGATCGCTTGAGCCCAGGAGGCTGAGGCTGCTGTGAGCGAGGCTGACGCCACGGCACTCTAGCCCGGGCGACAGAGCCAGACTCTGTCTCCAAAAAAAATAATTAACACCAATCCTCCACAAAGTCTCCCAAAAAACTGAAGATGAAGGAACACTTCCAAATTCATTACATGAGGCCCGTGTTACCCTGATACGAAGGCCAAAGACACTAGAAGAAAATAAAATTACATGTCAATATCCCTGGTGAACGTGGATTCAAAAATATTTTTTAAAATACTACTAAACTGAATGTAACAGCGTATTAAAAGGATTGTACACCACGAGCAAGTGGCGGTTGGTCCTGAAGCACAAGGATGGTTCCACGTACAAAAGCAATTAATGTAATACAGCACCTTGACAAAATGAATGGGATAAAACACATCGAAAGGTCTGCACGTCCCGGTCCCTGTCGCACGGTGCCTGGTAGGGGTCTGGGAAGCTCAGCTATGGCCGGCCACGTCGTACTCAACACCGGCGCCCAGATGTCCCTGCTGGGGCTGGGCACCTGGAAGTCCTCTCCGGGCCAGGTGACCGAGGCTGCGAAGATAGCGATTGACGTTGGGTACCGCCCCGTTGACTGCGCCCATGTGTACCAGAATGAGCAGGAGGTGGGGTTGGCCATTCAACAGAAGCTCAAGGAGCAGGTGGTGACACGCAAGGAGCTCTTCATTGTTAGCAAGCTGTGGTGCACGTACCATGGGAAGACTGTGGTGAAGGAAGCCTGCAAGAAGACGCTCGGGGACCTGCAGCCGGAGTACCTGGACCTCTATCTTATTCACTGGCCGACGGGCTTTAAGGTTGGGAGGGAACTTTTCCCATTGGATGAAGCAGGCAACGTGATTCCTAGCGACACAGATATTTTGGACACATGGACGGCCATGGAAGAGCTGGCGGATGAAGGGCTGGTGGCTGCTATTGGCATCTCCAACGTCAACCGTCTCCAGATCGAGGGGATCTTGAACAAACCTGGCTTAAAGTATAAGCCAGCAGTTAACCAGATTGAGCGCCACCCATAGCTAACTCAGGAGAAGTTAGTCTCGTACTGCCAGTCCAAAGGCATCGTGGGGACTGCCTACAGCCCTCTTGGCTCTCCCGACAGGCCCTGGGCCAAGTCTGACGACCCATCCCCTTTGGAGGATCCCAGGATCAAGGAGATTGCAGCCAAGCACAATAAAACTTCAGCCCAGGTTCTGATCCGGTTCCCAATGCAGGGGAACTTGGTAGTGATGCAGGTGACACCTGAACGCACTGCTGAGAACTTTAAGGTCTTTGACTTTGAACTGAGCAGCCAGGATGTGACCACCCTACTCAGCTACAACAGAAACGGGAGGGTCTGTGCCTTGATGACCTGTGCCAACCACAAGGATTACCCCTTCAATGAGGAGTTTTGAAGCTGTGGATGCCTGCTCTTCCCAAGTGACCTCTACCTCTTTTTCTTGCCTCATCTTCCCTGCAAATATACTATGGCCTCAGCTGGGACAGCAAGCTGCAGACTGACCCGTGAGTATCAGTAGAGTAAAAGCCTCTTCCAGTTTTCTTTGCCCTTTTTGCCCAGCTGGGGGAAAATAAAACCTGAATACCCTTTTCTGACCAAGGAGAAGCAAAATCTATAAAGTCAAAACAGTGCCACTAACAACTAGTTGAGTTTTGACTCTTGCAACTGTAATTCTCTTAGTCAGACTTCTTTTGGCCTCAAATAAAAAGTGCTTTTCTGCGTTAAAAAAAAAAAAAAAGAAAAAGAAAAAGAAAAAAAAGAAAAGAAGACATCATCTCAATTGACGTAGAAACAGCATCTAACAAAATTCAACAGTTTTTGATGATAAAAACACCCCAAAACGTAGGAATCAAAGGAAACTACCTCAATAGAATAAAGGCTGCATGTGAAAACCCCACAGCAAACATCATGCTTAATGGTAACAAACTGAAACTCTCCCTCTAAGATCAAGAATAGGACAAGGATTATCTGCTTTGTCCAAGATAGAGCAATTAGGCAAGGAAAAAAAAAATTAAAAGGCATCCAAATTAAAAAGGCGGAAGTATGTTATTTCTATTTACGGATGATATAATTTTACACGTTGAAAACTCTAAACATTACACACACACTCTCTCTCTCTCTCTCTCTCTCTCTCTCTCTCTCTCAGAACAAATGAATTCAGCAAAGTTGCAGGATAAAAATCAACAAATAAAAATCAGCTCTGCTTCTACACGTTAACAATGAATAATTCAAAAGGAATTAAGAAAACAATTCCATTTATAATGGCATCAAAAAGAATAAAATACTTAGGAATTAACCAAGGAAGTAAAAGATGTATACGCTAAAAACTACAAAATGTCCCTGAAGAAATTAAAGACGACACAAATAAATGAAAAGACATACCATGTTCATGGATTAGAAGACAATATTTTTGAGCTGTCGATATTAACCACAGCAATCTACTAATTCAATACAACCCCTATCAAAATCTAAATGCCGGTTTTTGCTGAAATACAAAATTCTAAAATTCATATGGAATCTCAAGGGACTCAATCTCAAGAAAAAGAACAAAGTTGGAAGTCTCATACTTTACGATTTCAAAACTGACTATACTACAAAGCTACAGTAATCAGAACAATGTGGTAATGATGTAAAAACAGGCATACACAGGCCAATGGAATAAAATCTACAGCCCGGAAATAAACGCTCACATATACAGTCAACAGATTCTTGACAAGGGTGCCACAAACATTCAATGGGGAAAAAAGACAGTCTTTTCAAAAAATGACGTTGGGAAGACTTGATATCCCTATGCAAGACAATTAAAAGACCTAAACAAGAGTTAAAACTACAGAAGTCTTAGAAGAAAACAAAGGTGAAAACCTTCATGGTATTTGACTTCATAATCATTTCTTGGATATGACGGCCAAAGGACAGGCAACAAAAGTAAAAATAGATGAACTACATGAAAATTAAAAACGTCTGTGCATCAAAGGACGCTATCAATAGAGTGAAAAGTTAACCTACAAAGTGGGAGAAAATATTTGCAAATCATGTATCTGATAAGGGGTTAATATCTATAATATATAAAGAGCTACAACAACTAAAAACCAAATAACCCAATTAAAAAGGGGGCAAAGGACTTGAATAGATAGTTCTCCAGAGAAGATATACAAATGACCAATAGACACACGAAAAGATGCTCAATTTCACTAATGATTAGGAAAATTTGCATTAATTTTATAAACTAAATGAAAGAGAATTGATAATTTAATGCAATATTGGTTTTTGCCATTCAGGAACTCTCTCAACATTTATATTTCCCTTTATAAAGTTTTGTAGGTTTATTTGTATAGGTCTTGCACATTTCTTTTTAAGGCTCATTCTGAAGATGTTTTAAAATTGGTCCGTAGCCTACAGCAGCAGTCCCCAATCTTCTCGGCACCAGGAACCGATTTCATGGAAGACAATTTTTCCATTGATAGAGGGCAACCTTGTCTGATTCCAGTTCTAAGCAAGAACGCTTTCAATTTTTCCCCATTCCGTATGATGTTGTTTGTGGGTTTGTCATATATGGCTTGTATCATTTTCAGGTAAGTCTCGTCCATGCCTATTTTGCGAAGCGTTCTTATCGTAAAAGCGTGCTGGATTTTGACGAATGATTTTTCTGCATCTACTGAGAGGATCATACGCTCTTTTTTTTTGCTTCTATTTATGTGGTGAATTACATTTATAGACTTGAACCATCCCTCCATCTCTGGGATGAAGCTCACTTGGTCGTGATGGATTATTTTTTTGATAAACACTTGAATTCAGTTTGGTAGGATTTTTTGGAGAATTTTTACATCTACATTCATAAGGGATATTGGTCTGTATTTTTTCATTTTTTGTTGCTTCCTTTCCTAGTTTTGGTATCAGGGTGATGTTGGGTTCATAAAACGTGTTGGGGAGGACTCCTTCCTTCTCGATGCTGTGGAATAATTTCTGTAGGATAGGCACCAGTTCTTTGTAGGTCTGGTAAAATTTGGGTGTGAAACCCTTTGGTCCAGGACTTTTTTTTTTTTAGAAAGGTTTTTTATTGCTGCTTCAATTTCAGTGCTTGATATTTGTCTGTTCAGGAATTTTATTTCTTCCTGATTGAGCCTAGGGAGGCTGTGTGTTTTTCTAACAATTTTTCCATTTCTTCCACATTTTCAAGTTTGTGTGCATAGACGTTTTTATTGTATTCACAGATGATATTTCGCATTTCCGTGGTATCAGTTGTAATTTCTCCTTTTTTGTTCCTGATGGAGCTTATTAGAGTCTTTTCCGTGTCTCGTTAATCTAGCAAGAGGCGTGTCAATTTTGTTTATTTTTTCTAAGAACCAACTTTTTGTTATTAATCTTCCTTACAGTTTTTTTTTTGTTATCGATTTCATTTAGTTCTGTTCTGATCTCTGTTATTTCTTTTCTTCTGCTGGGTTTGGGTTTAGTTCGCTCATCCTCTTCCAGTTCTTTGACATGATCCGTTAGATTGCTGATTTGTGATCTTTCTGTCTTTTGGATGTAGGCGCTTTTATGGATATAAATTTTCCTCTCAGGACTGCTTTGGCTGTGTCCCACAGATTTTGATATCTTGTGTCTCCTTTATCATTTAGTTCAAAGAATCTTCTGATTCCCATCTTAATCTCCTCCTTAACGCAATAATCGTTCAGCAGAAAGTTGTTTAGTTTCCATGACTTTGTGTACGGATGAGAGTTTCTGTTGGAGTTGATTTCTAATTTTATTCCACTGTGGTCTGGGAAGATGCACAATATAATTTCTATTTTTTCTTATTTTTTTTTTTTTGAGACAGAGTCTCACTTTGTTGCCCAGGCTAGAGTGCCGTGGCGTCAGCCTCGCTCACAGCAGCCTCAACCTCCTGGGCTCAAGCGATCCTCCTGCCTCAGCCTCCCGGGTAGCTGGGACTACAGGCATGCACCACTATGCCTGGCTAATTTTTTCTATATATATTTTTAGTTGTCCAGCTAATTTTTCTATTTTTAGTAGAGATGGTGTCTGGCTCAGGCTGGTCTCGAACTCCTGACCTCGAGCGATCCACCCGCCTCGGCCTCCCAGAGGACTAGGATTACAGGCATGAGCCACCGAGCCCGGCCATAATTTCTATTTTTTTTACATTTGTTGAGACATGTTTTGTGGCCTAGGATACGGTCAGTCTTAGAGAATGTCCCATGAGTTTCCTCTTGCTGCTATGACAAACTCAGTGGCCCTACAACCAAAGAAATCTATCCCCTTATAGTTCTGAAGGTCAGGGGTCTGAAGTGAGTGTTACGGGGGTAAAATCAAGGTGCTGGCAGAAACTTGCTCATCTGGAAGCTTCCGGCGAGAAACTATTTCCTTGTCTGTTCTAGCATGTACGGCTGCGTGTCCTGCATCCCTTGGCTTGGGGGCCCCTCCTGCATCGTCAAAGCCGGGGACACAGCACGTTCTCTGACTCCGCCTCCATCACATGGCCTTTCTCTCTTCGGCCTGAAACTCCCCTCTGCCCCCCTTTCCCAAGCCCCCTGGGGTTCCCCGGGGCCCACCTGGATAACCAGGACAATGTCCCCTCCCGAAGTCCTCAACTTAATCACACCTGCAAAGACCCCTTTCCCACGGAAGGTCGCATGCCCAGGTTCCAGGGATCAGGACTTGGGTTGTCTTTGGGGGCCACCGTTCAGCCACCCACACCCCACCTGTCTCTTCTTCAGCCCCGCAGCCCCTACCTACCCGCCCTCGACCCCTGCCCCTTGGCCACGCTGCTCTTAGTTCCTTGAACACACCATACTCCTGTGCTATGGTCCTTTGCACCTATGGGATGTATCGGAGGTTGGGAAAAACCATTCTGGGTAACAGGGCAAAGGTCCCCAGTCCCCTGGGGTTGCTGGAAGGGGACAGGAGAGCCAGCAAAGCTGGGGACTGTGCTCCGGAAAGAGTCCAGAGAAGACCCTCCAGGGACCAGGCATTCAGGGAGCCATGCTGGGGAACACAAGCTACCAAGAGAGGTCGTGCACTTGGGTGATTGAAACCCTTCCTGTGTCCCCTCTGCAGGGTCCCCCCCCTCAGGCCTGTGCTGCTCATGGGGACTTCTGGGTGCCCGTGTGGAGAGGCCAGGCTTGGGGTCCAGGTAGCTGTGGGATGAATATGGCGGCACGCAGACTCGGGGTGGGGGGAGGGGCGGTGACAGGGACACATGCCACCAACTGACATGCAGGTCAAAAAAGGAAGCGAGCACGGGGACGGGGAGAGGGGCGAGCATGCCCCTCTGCAGCAGCACAGCTTGGCCCTGGGCACTCCAGACGCCGGGCCAGGAGGGGACCGGGGACAGCATCGTGAGACCCCAAAACCCAAGGGGCCCAGGACTCCACTTACAGCAGTGGACAGCCTCGATGCCAGCGTCATCTCCAGGTTCCCCTTCAGGCCCACCAGGGGTGGCACCAGCGTCAACAGGTCTTTAACTCCCAGAAACGCGGGCCAGTGCTGGCAGGGAAAGAGCAAGGAGACAAACGCAAACACACGTATCAGCGTATCTCTGGAAATTTCTTTTCTTTTTTTTTTTTTTGAGACAAAGTCTCACTCTGTCACCTGGGCTAGAGTGCCGTGGCCTCAGCCTCCTGGGCTCAAGCGATCCTCCTGCCTCAGCCTCCCGCGTAGCTGGGACGACAGGCATGCGCCACCACGCCTGGCTCATTTTTTCTATATATATTTTTAGTTGTCCAGATCATTTCTTTCTATTTTTAGTAGAGACGGGGTCTTGCTACATTGTCCAGTCTGGTCTCGAACTCCTGACCTCGAGCGATCCTCCCGCCTCGGCCTCCCAGAGTGCTGGGGTGACAGGCATGAGCCACCACGCCCAGCCCCAGGTCACCTTAACTCTTGTCAATTCAGCCACCGCCTCCTCCGGCAACGCTTCAAAGACACACACACCCCCAGCCACGGAGGAGGCTGAAGTTCAACAGAAATAACGGCTCTTGCATTTGGGGGGCTCTGAACGATGCCCACAGCCCTCCCTCTCTCCCTCGCTACCTCGAGCCTCACCCGTAAGACCGCTGCCAGGGCTGAGTTCTGTGACACCAGTGTGACCATGCCACTCAACCACTCGTGACCCTTCATGCCAATGCCACCCCCGAGGACACCCAACTCGCCAGTCTGTGTCCCCCAAGAGCATATAGAAGAACGCTGCCGGCAGCACCAAGCCTCAACCTCAGCCCCAACAGCCCAAGCACCGGGCAGTGCACGGAGGCCCCTGACTCCTGCCCAGCGTCCCTGTCCCCACGACAGCAGCCACCCCAGTCCCCACTCTTCGCAATCCCACAATCCCACACCGCCCTGCAGCTGTATCTTGGCGCGTACATCCCTCTGCCTGGACCGTGCTTCTTAGGGCACCCTGGAAGGGACCACGTTTTCCTTTAAGGCTCAACTCAAACTGTCCCACTTCCTCCCCAGACCCCTGACGCCCTGGAAGAATGGATGTTCCCCGTTCCTTCAGGAGCCCCCGTGCCCCCTGCCCAGCCCCCTCGACCGCCTGACAAACACCCTCTTAGGCGACAGCAACTGAGGTAGTAAGAAGAAGAGAGGCCGGGCGCGGTGGCTCACGCCTGTCACCCCAGCACTCTGGGAGGCCGAGGCGGGAGGATCGCTCGAGGTCAGGAGTTCGAGACCAGCCTGAGCAAGAGCGAGGGCCCGTCTCTACTAAAAATAGAAATAAATTAGCTGGACAATTAAAAATATACATAGAAAAAATGAGCCGGGCGTGGTGGCGCATGCCTGTAGTCCCAGCTCCTCGGGAGGCTGAGGCATGAGGATCTCTTAAAGCCAAGAGTTCCAGACCAGCCTGGGCAATATAGCAAGACCCCATCTCTACAAAAAATAAAAATTTGCCAGGCGTGGTGGCGCGTGCCTGTCGTCCCAGCGACTCGGGAGGCTGAGGCAGGAGGATCACTTGAGCCCGGGAGTCTGAGGCTGCTGTGAGCGAGGCTGACGCCACGGCACTCTAGCCCGGGCGACAGAGCCAGACTCTGTCTCAAAAAATAAATAAAATAAAATAAAATAAAAATAAAAATAAAATAAAATAAATAAAATAAAATAAAATAAATAAAATTAAAATAAAATAAAATAAAATAAAATAAATAAAATAAAATAAAATAAAATAAATAAAAATAAAAAAAATAAAATAATAAAATAAAATAAAATAAAATAATAAAATAAAATAAAAGAAATAAAAATAAAAAAAATAAAATTAAAATAAAATAAAATAAAATAAAATAAAATAAAATAATAAAATAAAATAAAATAATAAAATAAAATAAAATAAAATAGTAACACTGACCCGTGAGTGCTGAAGGAGACAGCAAATAACTCTCCATGATGCAAACACGATTCCTGAACCAAGCCCAGGCGCTGACTCCCAGATGGAGACCCCCGCCCCCTCGCTGGCCCGGACCCCACGCCAGGCTCCGGATCTTATCTTTCCACTGGGGACTCTGGCAGGGGGACCTGTCACCCCACCGGGACCACGACACACACACACACTCCATCGTCCGATCCTCGCAACTCTCCGAGTCGGGGGCTCTCATCATGCCCATTTTACAGATGGGGAAACTGAGGCACCAAGCGGCTGGAGAATGTCCCCAACTGGTGAGCGGCAGACCCCCAGCCTAGCGAGCCCACATTCACGGGAGGAAGGAGTTTAAGTCCCCTGGGCCGGCGAGGCCAACCTCTGGGGGGGGGGGGGTCTTCAGGATTGTCATCGCTCTGTGAATCTCGGGGACCTTCCTTCCGCCAGCCCCACTGACCCCAGGGGTCTTGGCAGCGAGGCCAGGCTCGGGGTGGCTGTCCCCCACTGCAGGCCCCGCGCGTCCCCTATCTCTGTCCCCCACCCGACTCCTGCCACCTCTCGGCCTCGCCCCCGCACGCACCTGCACCGTGTTCATCACCAGCCCGGCCGCCATCGTGCCCAGGCCGGACAGCAGGAAGGGGACCACGACCTGGCAGGTGACAGAGGAGACCGACTCCGGGAAGACGCCGCGGGGGGACCGGGTGAGCTCGCAGCGGAAGCCTCGCAGCTTCCTGCCCCGAAACCGCAGCCGCAGGTTCAGCTCGGTGACCACCATGGTCACGCCACCGGGTGGCACATTCCGGGGGCCGGTGGGACAATCTTGTCCCCTGGGGACCCACGATGAAGTCCGTGCAAACGGGGACTTCCCAGCCACCCTCGGCCACGGGCCAGGTGACGCGGGGCCTCCTTCTGGACGCTCTGCCAGCCCCTGCTGTCCACTCCCGGAAGGTCACGCTGTCCCCGCACAGTGGCCGCCTGTCCGCCAGGACCTCCCTGTGCCGGCCTCCCCCAGAGGCTCGCTGTCCCCCGGCTCTGACCTTGATGGCATCCGGCAGCCTGGCCCACGCCAGCTGGGGCTGGACAGACAGCCACGCGCACGTGGGGGTGGCCTTGGCAGGCGCCCAGCCTGGCATCTGTCCCCTCGTCCCTTCCCTGCACGTGTCCCCGGGGCTGCCCCTCTCAGGGCCCCCGCGGGGACAGCGCTGGGCACAAAGCACCCGCCGCCTCGGGCCAGCTCTGCACGCCCTGGGGCAGTTGCATTCCTCAGGGTCAGCAGCCGGCGGGTCCCCAAGAACAAAGCCATACCCTGCGGCCACCTCGACTCCAGTGGCCAGGACAAGGCTGTGCTCACGGAATCAATGCAGCCCGGCTCCCCTGGAAAAGCCCGGAAGACTCGCAGACGTGTGGCCGAAGCGCCCTCGCTCCCTGCCGCTGGGATGTCACTGTGACCCCGAGGACAGCGGCCGGGAAGCCCCGTGGCTCCCGGTTCTGTTGTGTCCGCCGTCCGGTGCGTCCCCTGCAGACTTAGATGCCACAGCGGCCAGGGAGGCGATGCCCAGGCCCAAGGGGACACCCGGCGACGCGGGGACGCAGGGTCAGACTCACACCGACCGGCCGCAGGGATGTCCCTTCCTCCCGGACCGGGGCTCCCTCCTGCTCCCGGTCCCGAAGCCGGACTGTCATGCCGACAGCCCCGTCCGAGCCTCGGCCTCAGTCCCGAGTGCTCTCTGCACTTACAGCTGGGGCTTTTGTCCCCTCCCCTGCGCTTGGTGACCGGCAGGACACAGAGGGGAGGGGGAGTCACGGTGCCAGGCGCTTGCTGCACCTGGATCGTGACAACTGACAGCTTCCCCGTGCTAGGTTTTGGGGCGCAGCCGCTGCACACCCAGCCCCCTTGGTGGCAGGGGAACCAAGCAGTGTCATGGCGCCCATGTGTCACTGCTCCGGCCCAGGGCCCAGCGGAGGGGCCCAGGCAACAGCGGCCGGCAGCAGCAGCTTGTCAGGCACGACAGTGGCCCGTCCTGGGCCGGGCCCCCAACCAACAAGCCACCTGCAACCGCTGCCAGGGCAGACACGGCCGTCCCCACGTCCCCACCCAGCCCTGCCCAACCTGCAGATCCGGGATCCAACGGGAACTGCTGGCTTTAAACAAGTCGCTAAGTGTTGTGCTTTGTCACACAGCGGTACGGAACTGCGTGACAGCCAGGCAGCCTCATCCGCACCCCTAATTTTATTTATCTCAGATAAGCAAACAAGTCCCCAACCTCTCTCTCAGCCCAGACCTGTCCCCGAGCCTTCAGACCCATGTCTAGCCCTCCCGGGGGGAGGGACAAGCACCCCAAACTCCGCCAGCCTCTTCTGGTGGCTTCTTCCCCTCCCACCTGTCCCCAGCTGCCCACCCCCATGACGAGGGTTCTCCCTCCGGCCCCGGCCATCTCCCCCCTACATCCACCCCAGCTCTGTCCCACAGCTGTCCCCTCTGCTCCAGTCCATGGATGCTACCTTCAGCATGACCCTGATGACCTCGAACCCACGGAAACCTACGCACACACTCTTCACAAGCACAAGCCGTACGGGCACCCTAAGGACGTCCCTTGTCCCAGCAGCCTCGACAGCTGGCCACCCGCTGACAGAGAGAGGCACACCCTGGGGAGACACGTCCACGCGAGCCCTCTCTCCTTCCGTTAAGGGCGCGTGGGTGGTCAAAGGAACTTGGCCCCCCACGTGGGCCACAGCCACACTCTTCTGCCGCTGAGGCACCAAGCTCTCAGCTGGCCTTGGGGACAACGCGGGTGCCTCCTCATCCTCGAGCACCCCAGCTTCCCGGCCAGAGCCCACCAGCTCCTTCCCCGGAATTCCCAACGTCCCACCTCTGCCTGGCACGCACGAGCTGCAGGGGGGCGCCCACCCCCATTCCCAGAGCGCACCCCCGAGCGCACCCCCCCGCCGAGAGCAGCCCCACGTGACTCCACCCAGCGCCACACCCTGCAGGGCAGGCGGGCGACGCGTGACTTCCCTCCACGGGTCAGGATGTGGCCCCCACGCCAGGGCGCATTGGCAGCCCGAACAGACGTGTGTCGAGTTTTCCAGTTTAGCGGACGATCACAACATCCACAGCCGCTGGCGCAGGAGGGACGGAGGGACCGGAGGTTCCCCGTGTGTCACAGTGCGAATTTCTCAGAGCCCTTTCGTATCCGATCGGCTGCCAGACTCTCAGAATATCCCCGGCTGCAGGCCGGGTGTGGTGGCTCACGCCTGTCACCCCAGCACTCTGGGAGGCCGAGGCGGGAGGATCGCTCGAGGTCAGGAGTTCCAGACCAGACTGGACAATGTAGCAAGACCCCGTCTCTACTAAAAATAGAAACAAATTAGCTGGACAATTAAAAATATATATAGAAAAAATGAGCCGGGTGTGGTGGCGCATGCCTGTAGTCCCAGCGACTCGGGAGGCTGAGGCAGGAGGATCGCTTGAGCCCGGGAGGTGGAGGCTGCTGTGAGTGAGGCTGACGCCACGGCACTCTAGCCCGGGCGACAGAGCCAGACTCTTTCTCCAAAAAAAAAAAAATAAAAATAAACGAAATAAAATAAAATAAAATGCAATCATTCGGGTGGTCCTAATCCAATGTGGCCAACATCCTTGTAACAAAAGGACATTGGGACACAGGCACACCCAGAAGGAAGACCAGGCTCAGACGTGAGAGAGGCCCCAAAAGGAACCAGCCCTGGTGACCTCTTGACCTGGGACCCCCTGCCTCCAGGGCCACGAGCAAATAAATCCTGTGGTTCGAGCCCCCATGGGTGGTACCTGGTTATCGCAGCCCAAGGCGACTAACGCGGGTTCAAGTGTCAAGTGAACCAGAAGGGAAACGGTTAAATAAATTTGTCATATCCGTGGGACGAGATCGCACCATCCCTGAAATCCGAGTCCTTATATATTTCACCTCTACGAGCTCATGAAATATCTTTTGAACCCTAACTTCGGTTACATTGAGTCGCTGTCCCCAGTCACTACAAGAATCTTGCCCAACACACGACCAACAGTGGCATCTGAGAAAGTCCCCCCTGGGTCCACCAGGCTGGGCCTGACACGCAGCTCCCTCCTCTTTCGCTGACACCGGACGCTGCCCAGTTCCCGCGTCCCCATTTGGTCCCCCCTTACCTGGAAGTAGTTCAAAAGCACGCCCGCCCAGGACAGCCCCAGGCCTGCCAGCAGGAAGGGTACAGCCACCTGGAGGCCGATGGACACGGCGGTCTCCTTGCTGGGCTCGGTCTCCAGTGGGCTGGGGGCCACCGTTTGGCTCTCGGGGACCCTCGGAGATCCGCCCTCTGAGGCTGCAGGGAGTCCCGCCGTGCCCAGGGGACGTCGTGGTAGCCCCAGTTCCCCCCGTTTGCCATAGCTGTCCGGCCTCCGCCGTCGGGTCTCTGTCCCATCCATCTGAGCACACTCGAGGGCCTGACAGCCCTGGCCTGGGAGACACAAGGGGACAAGGACTGGCTTCAGGAAAATCTATCCCCCGTCATGAGCTGACCCACTGAGCGGAGAATTCAGTGGCCACGTGAGACACAGAAGTGTGTACCTTTACGGCCCGGCGCGGAGGCTCACGCCTGTCACCCCAGCACTCGGGGAGGCCGAGGCGGGAGGATCGCTCAAGGTCAGGAGTTGGAGACCAGCCTGGGCAATGTAGCGAGACCCCGTCTCTACTAAAAATAGAAAGAAATTATCTGGACAATTAAAAATATATACAGAAAAAATGAGCCGGGCGTGGTGGCGCATGCCTGTCGTCCCAGCTACTCTGGAGGCTGAGGCAGGAGGATCGCTGGAGCCCAGGAGGCTGAGGCTGCTGTGAGCGAGGCTGACGCCACGGCACTGTGGCCCGGGTGACAGAGCCAGACTCTGTCTCAAAAAAAAAGCAAGTGACAGATATCTCACCTACGCTGATGTGATCTTTACCAATTGTATGAATATATTAAATTATCACATTATGTATCAATAAAAAGGTAAACCAAAGCCGGCTGAGATGCCTCATGTCACCACCAGATGGCGCCACGACAGAGGGGGAGGGAAGGGCCCACACCACCACCCGAGGGGGGGGGTCTGCCCCAGCCAAAGGCCACCTGGCAGTGACCATTCGGGACCCCAAGTCCAAGCCCCACGAGGCGGCGGCGGCGGTCCTGGCGAATCACACACACGCGTGCCCAGGAGGAACGCGCAGGGCCACCGTGCGGGGACAGTGACAGTAACACCAGGACGGGCCACAGCTGAACCTGCCCTGATCCCAGATCCCTGCCGGGGAAGCAGTCGGAGAAACCAGGCAGAGCTACGGGCACGACAGGGAGGCAGCGCCAGGAGGGGACAGCGAGGTCAAGCAGCAGGGACCCCCCCCTTGTCCCCGGGGATGGTGGTCAGAGGCCCCTCAGCGTCACCGGGAACGCTGGGGCGTTTTGCATGGACAGTGTGCTCCAGTGTCACTTGTCTCGTTAGAAACTGGTTCAGATGAACCAGCAGGTCCCCAAGCACCGGCTGAAGGAGGCTCCCGAGGGACAGTGGGTAGGGGACACGGGACAGCTCTCGTCCCTCTGCCCCAGGCAGGACTGGGCTGGGGGTGGGGGAGGCGTGGACTGGAGGAGAGGGGATCCCATGGGGGGGGACATCGGGCAATGTCTGCAGGCACTTTGGGTTGTCACAGCAGGGAGGGGGTGCTACAGGGCGCCCCCCACGACAAAGAACGGCCCAGCCCAAAGCGTGAGCAGCGTGGAGGCCGAGAGGCCGAAGTGGCCAGAGACCCCCCCACCCCCCCTGGTGGCAGCAGGCTCTGAGAGGGACCGGGGAAGGCAGCCCCGGGGGCCACCAGGGCCACCAGTGACAGCCACACCTGAGTCTGCAAGGCCTCTGGCCCTCCCAGCTGTCCCCACCCACAGGGATCCGTCCCCACCCCACTGAGGAAGAAACTGACACTGTGGCACCCAGAAGCATCCGGTCACCCTGGGAGGCTGGTCTCGAACCCAGGCCTCTGGGCACCGGGTCGGGCCCCCCAGTGCCTGGTCCCGGCACCTCACAGACTGGGGACGAGGGAGGGGACCGGGAGGGGGGCCGTTCCCGACCAGGCATGAGAATCTCAGCCCTCCGGTCGTCTCTGCCCGGTAGCGAGGCCGCAGGGTCTCTGGGTGTCACCTCCCCGGCGTCACAGGTGACCCCGATTCAACGGGAACGTTCTGGAGCCTGACCTGAGGGCTGGAATCCCAGCGCCTCCCCTTTCTAGAATGATCCCGGGAAAGTCCAGCTTCCTGCACCTCCACGGCCTCATCTGTCAAATGGGCATGTCACCGAGGGTCACGCACCTTGTCGCAGGGGGCCCGGCCCGTCCGTGTCCCCCGTTCAGAGTCCTCCAAGCTCTGATGTTTTAGATCAGTGGCTCTAAAAGGACGGTCCTGCGTGGGGAGGGTCCTGCGACCGCAGTCTGGTGGCCCCTGGCTTGGAAGGCCTATAAAAACGGGGGGCTCTTACAGAGACCCCCCAGGCTGCTCTGCGGGTGGGCCCGGCCCCCCGAACAGACCCGAGGAGGGACCAGGCCGGCCAAGTCCAGTCACCGGGGGGTGGCGGGAGCGCGCCTTGCAGCCACCGCAGGAGCAGGCTCCGGAGTGTCGCCCCCTGTCCCCACCTGCCCCTGGTGTCCCCCAGGCGCCCCCGCCCCGCGCCCCGGCTCGCCTCCTCCTCCGCGGCCCTGTCGCCTCGGTCCCCAACACGCCTCCCCGCGTCCCCTGCCGGGTACTCACCGCCCGCGCGCTCCCGCGTCCCCTGTCGCTTCCCCTCCGGCCACCCCCCTTCCGCCCGGGCCGCCGGCGAGGGCGGAGCTTCCGCGGTCCCCTCCGGGCGGCGCCGGGACGGGGACGGGGACGGGGACGGGACGGGGACGGGGACAGGGACGGGGACGGGGACGGGGTTGAGGACGGGGACGGGGTTGGGGACGGGGACGGGGACGGGGACAGGGACGGGGACGGGGACGGGGTTGAGGACGGGGACGGGGTTGAGGACGGGGACGGGGACGGGGACGGGGACGGCGATGGGGACAGGGACGGGGACGGGGACGGGGTTGGGGACAGGGACGGGGGACAGGGACAGGGACGGGGACGGGGTTGAGGACGGGGACGGGGATGGGGACAGGGACGGGCCCGCGGCTCTGGGAGGAAGCGGCCCCAGCCGGTCGCCCCCGCTCTGCCTGTGGGGGGGAGGGGACCCCGCGCGGCCTGGGGGAGGGGGAGGGGCCTGGGGAGGGGGAGGGGCCTGGGGGAGGGGAGGGGCCTGGGGGGAGGGGCGGCGGGAGGGGAAGAGGGGGCCCCGGGCGGCCTGGGGGGGAGGGGGGGGGCGGGGGGAGGGAGAGGGGCGGGGGGTCCCCGTATCCGGCGGGAGAAATTCCGGGACGCAGGTCGGTCTCCCCCCTCCCCCTCCCCCACGATGAGTGCCGCTGGCGGGGGGGGCGTGTCCTGGTGTCGCCATGGAAACGGCGGGGCCCAAAGGTAGAGAGAGCAGGAAATGGCCCCCCAAGCCCCCCCTGGGCCCGCTTCCCTCGGGGCCGCATTTTACCTTTTTTTTTTTTTTTTTTTTTTTGTATGTGCGCACTTCACCCTACACACGCATTTTTTTTTCTTTTTCTTTTTCTTTTTTTTTTCCTGGAGTCATTTTATTTTTTTTTTTAAATTTTTTTTTTTAATTTTTTTTTTTTTGAGACAGAGTCTCCCTCTGTCGCCCGGGCCAGAGTGCCGTGGCGTCAGCCTCGCTCACAGCAGCCTCAGACTCCCCGGCTCAGGCGATCCTCCTGCCTCAGCCTCCCGAGTAGCTGGGACGACAGGCATGCGCCACCACGCCCGGCTCATTTTTTTCTATATATATATATATTTTAGTTGGCCAGATAATTTCTTTCTATTTTTAGTAGAGACGGGGTCTCGCTCTTGCTCGGGCTGGTCTCGAACTCCTGACCTCGAGCGATCCTCCCGCCTCGGCCTCCCAGCGTGCTGGGGTGACAGGCGTGAGCCACCGCGCCCGGCCTCCTGGAGTCATTTTAAAGCATCTGAGCAGACATACTTCACCGGGCAGGGTCCTTCCTCAATAAAGTCTATTTGCTAAACGTTGCCGTGGCATTAGTGTCAACACCCAGCGAAATCGACACTGTCAGGCCTCTGCAGTCTTCCCTGGTTGACACAAAAACTGTCTTTTGACAGTTGTCATCTTCCAAATAGGATCCTGAGAACTGAAATAAAATCTTGAGGCTCATCCCCCACGGGCTGACTGAATGGACCCCCCTCGTGGCCAAAGGAATATCCTAAAACTAAATTGCCCGCCAGGAGGAGGGAGGTCAGACGTGTCCCCTCCCGTCTTGGGGACATCTTTTGTGAGCCATTCACAGGCCTAAGGGTATGCAAGACACAGCTGCAGGTCATCAACTTGCAAATCTATGTCCGGTGGCTTGTCCCTGATAAACAGCTTCTTACCTTAAAACATTCCTTTAGCCAAAGCTTCATGTCTTTAATAATTAATTACGAGCCAAAGAATCTTCAAAGCCACCTATGACCTATAAGCACCCCCCCTCCCCTTCGAGATGGCCCACCTGTTCCCGCCAAAGCAATGTGTCCCTCCCACGTATTGATTTCTGACTTCACCTTTAACCCCTGTCTCCCTGAAATGTACAAAACCAAAGTGTCACCCAGTCACAGCGAGTCCACTCGCTCAAGGCCTCTTGGACGTGGCTCCGGGTCGTGGTCCTCAAATTTGGCTCAGAGCCAACCTCTTTAAAATTACCCCGTAACATGCTGAAATAAAAAAGAAAAAAAAAATTATTTTAGAGGTTTTTTTTTTTTTTTTTTTTTCTCTCTTTTTTTTTTTTCTGTTAACAAGATGCTGGTCCCTCTGCCCTTCCCCTCCCGCCCCGCCACCTTTCCCAAAGCACAGGATAAAGTTGTTCTCTGAAGTTGCTTATCTGGTAAGTCCAGACCTACCCAAGAACAAAGCAATGACCTCGAGCCCCTCTGCTGAATGCATATTGCAAGAAAAAAGACCAAAGCGTGTCAACAAGCCTGGACAGACTGTTGTCACCAACCACTGTCCACTCTGTAGGCCCAAGACCACTGCATGTTCTTCAAGACCACCGAATTCTCCCTAGCGATGGTTTATTGCCCCTCAAGAGAATCCCCTTCCCCTTCTACCCCACACCCTGTTTGGCAGGACCCAAGCCCCTATTCTTTCTGGAACCTCAAGTCCCACCCCCCCTTGCCGGGTTGGGTCTCCATTCTGAAGGCTTCCGTGTACACCAGTTAAATAAATTTCTATGTCTTCTCCGATGAATCTGCCTTCTGCCATTTGCAAAACCGGGAGCACGAGCAAAACTTGGAAATAGCACCTGTCGCCACACAAACGTCACGGCAGGCTTGGCCAGCAGGTGGAGCACGAATTGCAATTCCTGTTTTCACATGGGGAAACTGAGGCTTGCCTGCTACCAGCCAGTGGCTGGCAGTGAGGGACTGAGAAGCCTGGGGATGTCACTGCCGCTGTTAGAAGTCCCTAAAGGACGATGACAGACAGAGACCTTGTCCCGTTTGTAAAGGTCCCTGCGGGAGGATTACAACAGCGCCTCTCTCGGGGCCACATGCCACCTGTGTGTGTCCCTGCAGCTGCTGCCACGGTGGGCCTGGCTTCCTGCATCCCTCGGGGACAGCACCCCCAGGCTCCTGGCAGTGCCCCTCAGGGCCCTGACCCTGCCACTAAGAATAGATTTAGCTGATGTCACCTGGAGGAGGGGCTGGAAAAGAGGAGGAGGTTTGGAGTCAGCCGCTGCGCGCATGCTCAGGGTGTACATGTGCCTCCCCTTGACCCCTGGGCACGAGAGCCAGGGTGCAGCCCGTCTGCCCCTGGGAAGAGTCACCTGCTTCTATTAATACCTGAATTGCAGAGACCTTGGCCACATCCGTGTTTGAACGCCAGCAGTATATAAAAAAAGTGGTGTATTTTAAATGTTTGCATTTTTTAAATGTTTGCATTTTTTAAATGTTTGCATGGAACATGCCAATGCTTAGAATAAACATGCGTCCACGGAAAAGCAGACAAACTCTGTCAAATCCTTTAGGGAGGTCTAGACTGAGCCAGCTTTATTCCGACCGTGACCCCGAGCCACACCCAAGAAGCCTTGAGCAAGGGGACTCGCTGTGGCTCAGTGACAGTGCGGTTTTTGTACATTTTCAGGGAGACAGGAATTACAGGTCGAATAATAAATCAATACGTGGAGGGCGTACATTCATTGGCTTGGCCCCAAAAGGATTTATTACAATTTTGTGATTTATTAAACTTTATTTATTAAAACGTAATTATTTATCAAATCCTTGTGTTTCCTGTAGTAAAAGAGCAGGGATGTTAAGTTGTAAAAGGTGCATCTTTTTCCTTCCGAACTGGAAGTGGAATCTCAGCTCTCTGAAACACCTGATTTGCCAGGGACATTAAAAATCTATGCTGGCCGGGCACGGTGGCTCGCGCCTATCATCCTAGCACTCTGGGGAGACCAGCCTGGGCAACATAGCAAGACCCCATCTCTAACTAATCAGTCTTTTTTTATTTTTTATTTTTTTATTTTTTTTGAGACAGAGTCTGGCTCTGTCGCCCAGGCTAGAGTGCCGTGGCGTCAGCCTCCCTCGCAGCAACCTCAGCCTCCTGGGCTCAAGCGATCCTCCTGCCTCGGCCTCCCGAGTAGCTGGGACTACAGGCAGGCGCCACCACGCCTGGCTCATTTTTTTCTATATATATATTTTAGTTGTCCAGCTGATTTCTTTCTATTTTTAGTAGAGACGGGGTCTCGCTCTTGCTCAGGCTGGTCTCGAACTCCTGACCTCGAGCGATCCTCCCGCCTCGGCCTCCCAGAGTGCTGGGGTGACAGGCGTGAGCCACCGCGCCAGGTCTATGGTAGTAAATGATATTCATAAACCAGAATAGTATCTACATGTGTTTTATGCATTCGTGACGTACCTAACTTCTTCATTTTTTTTATATTTTCAGGCTATGTAGTCGGTCTGCGAGTTTTTCAAATTGTCTTAAAATCTCCAAAAGTTCAGTAGATTTATTGGAAAAAAATCCACATAGAAATGGACCTATGCAATTCGAACCCATGTTGTTCAAAGGTCGACTGTGCTTATTTACTTGTTTATTTTCTATTTTTCCCTCCACTAGACTGTACGCTTGATAAGGGCAGAATCTTTTTATCTTAGAACAGAACCATCATTACCCCATTTTACAGACATGAACAAGTGGGGATCAGAGAGGGTGAAGTACGTACCCAAAGTCACACAGTAAATCATGGCTCTATTAATAAGATTTGAACACAGGTACATAAAAGTGACTTTTTATTATCAATGGAGGTAATTCTACATTTTCCTTTAAAACATCCTTTTACTTCTGGCACGCACATGATTTAGTCATAATGATTTTTTTTTTTTTTACATCCAGTTGAATTCGATTTACAAGTATTTTATTGAAGATGTTCAATTTCTCGCCACTGTGTGTTTCATCTACAGTTTGGTCTTGTGCTACCTCTGTTGAGTTTGGGCACTAGAAAGAACTAGAAAGCTTTTCCTCTTTGTCTATGATCTACGTCTGAGTCGGCTCAGGATGCGATAACAAAATACCAAATGAGGCCGGGCGCGGTGGCTCAGGCCTGTCATCCCAGCACGCTGGGAGGCCGAGGCGGGAGGATCGCTCGAGGTCAGGAGTTCGAGACCAGCCTGGGCAATGTAGCGAGACCCCGTCTCTACTAAAAATAGAAAGAAATTAGCTGGACAGCTAAAAATATATATAGAAAAAATGAGCCGGGCGTGGTGGCGCATGCCTGTCGTCCCAGCTACTCGGGAGGCTGAGGCAGGAGGATCGCTTGAGCCCAGGAGGTTGAGGCCGCTGTGAGCGAGGGTGACGCCACGGCACTCTAGCCCGGGTGACAGAGCGAGACTCTGTCTCAAAAAAAAAAAGGAATGTTAATAGAGACAAGCCACCGGATATACCGGACATATGTCCACACTCCAGTGACCTGCGCAGTAAATGTGTGACCTACAGCTGTGGCATAAGCTTTGTCTCACGTGGCCTCAGGCCTGCAGATGAGTTACAAAGGACATCTCCAAGAAGGGAGGGGACATGGCAGGTGACGAGGCAGGTCTGACCTCCGTTCTCATGACCATGAACTCACTTTTAGGGTATTTCTGGGGCTTCCCTGGGCCAAGAGAGGGTCCATTCTCTCAGTTGGGGGGCTTCACGTTGTATCTTAGCTCAGAAGGAGCCGCTGTCGCCCCCACCCCCCGAAAAGCTAGTCTGTCTGTGTCACATGGACACTGAATTAAGCCACCGGTCGGGTTTCTTACGCACTTGGCCTGCTGCAAAGCTCCGAGCTAAATTGCGCTCCGGCTTTACAAGGATATAAAATTTCGCAGCCTGCACTTTCGAGACCAACGACACTCCCCGTGTCACCTTACCACCCGTTCGCTCGGGCCTATTTTTGTTTATTTCGCTTCCAAACTACCTTCAAGTCCTCAGGGCACACGGTGACACACACATGTCCCTAAAAACCACAAAAGGACAGTGATCGGAAGCGTCTCCCTCAAGGAACAATCTGACGGCGAGTGACCCCAGTTGACACGCAGCTCGGAAATGCTGGGGTTCCGCCTCCCTCCGGCCCTGCCGCAAGGGGCTGTCCCTGTCTGGAGGGTGGGGACAGGCCCGCCACCATGGCCACCAGCCAGCCCCGGGGAGGGAGAAAGGGAGGTCACGGGCATGTGACAGAAGTTGCACAAGTGACTTCCATGTGTACCCTGTGGCCCAGAACTTGGTTCCGTGACCACCCTCGCTGCAGAGGAGGGTGGGACATTGTCCCTTCTGGGCAACCGGGTCAAATCACAGGGGTTCTATGACTTAACAAGGAAGAAGACCAAGAAAAGGCAATTGGGGGATAACTAATAAGTCTTTTTTATTTTTTATTTTTTTATTTTTTTTGAGACAGAGTCTGGCTCTGTCGCCCGGGCTAGAGTGCCATGGCGTCAGCCTCGCTCACAGCAGCCTCAGACTCCTGGGCTCAAGCGATCCTCCTGCCTCGGCCTCCCAAGTCGCTGGGACTACAGGCATGCGCCACCATGGCCGGCTAATTTTTTCTATATATATTTTTAGCTGTCCAGCTAATTTCTTTCTATTTTTAGTAGAGATGGGGTCTCGC
This sequence comes from Lemur catta, assembly GCF_020740605.2. Taxonomy (NCBI): domain Eukaryota; kingdom Metazoa; phylum Chordata; class Mammalia; order Primates; family Lemuridae; genus Lemur; species Lemur catta. The sequence continues at coordinate 34,436,866 of NC_059148.1, read as the reverse complement.
TACATTGTCCAGTCTGGTCTGGAATTCCTAACCTCCAGCGATCCTCCCGCCTTGGCCTCCCAGAGTGCTGGGATGACAGGCGTGTGCCACCGCGCCCGGCCCTAATAAGTCCTATGTCACTTACTTTATAGTTTCAGGAGGATTCTGGAAAGAAAGGAGGAGGATGGGAAGTGAGGAGCCCAGTGTTGCACATCTAAACTGGAGCGGGTCACCCGGCTAAACCCGAGCTCTGCGCGTGTCCCCCCGAACAGCGGGAAAGTCCTCCTTGGTTCTGTTTGGGTTGGGACGGGCCAGTGCTGGGACTTTGCCTGCTCTTCTGCCAAGCATGGGGACCGTGCGGCGACACCAGGCAGGCTGCCACCTCTTCTTGTCTTGTCGGCAGGAGAGTTAGGTCATGGGGCGTGTGGGCTGAGTCTGCTGTTGACACCCCAGCCCGGGGACGTCTGAGACAGGACAAAGGGGAACCCAGGAAGGGACAGATGTGGGACTCGACTGCTCTGCTGTGTGCCCCAGGTCAGCGCAAGTCCCCTCCCCTAGGGACAGATCTTCCGAGAAGCTGCGGTGTGATCACAGCAGCGCAGGCACGGGGGCATTGCGGGCAGGGCCTGCCCCCTGCTTGGAGTGGAACAGCCGTCCCCAGGGCTGTCCCCAAGTGCCCCGGGGACGGACACCTCCCCAGGCGACGTGGGCGTCTCTGGGAGGGGTGAGGTCGTCTGCAGGCAGTGGGGTTTCAAAGTCCCCCGAGGAGGGAGGACACGGGGCCCTCAGGGGCCCAGGGGCGCAGAATCCGGTGACAATGGGGACTGGAATGCAAGAAGAGGGTGCCACGCGGCAGACACTGAGGTGACAGCAGGCAGGTCGGGCGTCCTGTTTGGGACCTACAGCTGAGGTGCAGTGGGGAGGGTCCCGGGGTCCCAGAGGTGCGGGGACACAGGAAAGAGAAGAACCGCCCCTCCCCCATGCCCCCACCCCCGCCACCAAACCTTGTCCCTCAACCCCCGTCTCGCCTCCTGCTTTTCGGAGGCCTGAGCTGACCTGCACCCATGTCCCCGCGTCCTCCCCCCGCCCGCCCCAACCCGGGGGTCTGGCTCTCCCAGGCCAAGCCCAGGACTCGGGGTGACGGCAGGACTCCCAGGGCCACCCAGGGGCCACCCGGGGACGCTGCAGAGACTCGGAGGTGCAGGCAGCCTCTGCTCGGAAACTTTATTCTCCGGGGAGTCACCCCTCACCCCGCCAGGGGCCGCCGCTTGGGGTGCAGGGGGGAGGGCGTCCGCCGCCACGGCTTGGGGACAGAGAAGGTGACACATCACAGGTGTGCCGGAGGCGGTGGGACTGCCGAGACCCTTCTTCAGTACTCGAAGGTGACAGTCTTGACTCGCAAGTACTCGTTCAGGGCCGCCTCGCCTGCAAGACAGCAGGTGCCACCATTGGGACACGTCATGAGCTGTCATATTTGTCCCAGCAAATCCCCGGGCGGGGGGAGGGGGGCAACTGTGTCAGGGTCCCCTGATTTACAGATGGGGACCTGAGGCCCAGGGAGGCCACGTACCTTACCCGGGTACCTCCGGGGGTAGGTGGGGGGGCCCAGACTCCCCAGAATACAGAGCCAATCTGGGGGGAGGGGGCGACCATTCTAGAACCTTCTAGAACCTTCTAGCACCCACCATCTTGTTTTGACACGGTGGGAAGCCCCTTGGGTGGAGGGAAGGAAGAGGGACCGTCTTGGGGGTCACCACCCAGACGCACCCCTCATCTTCTTTCTCTGCTGCTAACCCCAGGTCAAGCCATGGCTGGGAGAAGGGCCACCTCCCGGGGACCCGGGTCCCCAACTCTGTTGTGTGGCCGGCGCGTCTCAGCCCACAGCCCGGCCCTCTGGGGCCTCCGGTGCTGCCCACGGGGACCGTCTGGGATACTGGGTGCTGGGCCGCCCCAGGGAGGGTGCCGGGCCTCTCTGGGCAGGACGTGGGAAGGGGAGTCGGGACGGGGCTGGGGGTCTCCGGGGAGGGTCACATGCTGCTGGGGGCTTGGCCACGGCCTTCCAGATTCCCACGGTGGAGGCCAGGACGGGGCCTGGCACGGCGTGGGGGGGGGGTGTGACTTTAACAGACGTTTGTTGAATGACTAAGTGACAGCCAGCCGGCCGCCTACCCAGGTCTTTGCCGAATCCGGACTGCTTGAACCCCCCGAAGGGGGCGGCCACGTCGGTCTTGTTGTAGGTGTTGACGAACACGGTGCCGGCCTCCAGCTTGTCGCTGACGTACAGGGCTTTGTTGATGTCGCTGGTGAACACACCGGAAGCCAGGCCGAATTCGGTGGCGTTGGCCCGAGACAACACGGCATCCACGTCCCTGGAGGGGAGGAAAAAAAAAAAATCCAGACCCGTGAGCCGGCGGCAGACACACGGGCTCACCCGTGGAGGGCTGTCCCCAGACTGCAGACTCGCCAGGGAAACAAGTCCCCTTCTTGTCCCGGGGCGGGCGGTTCTGGGGTTTCGGTGCCGGGCCGCGGAGAGTGACAACAGGGCCCGGCACAATGTGGGGACCGTGCAGAGAGGCCCGGGGACAAAGTGGCAGGGAGAGGAGGTGGCGGGGAACCCGTGGCCTCCTCCTGGTCGCCCGTGGGGCACCTCCCCGAGCTTGCGTGGGTGAAGACCCCAGCGACGGGTGCAGAAGGGACATCAGCGGGACCCCGTACCCGTCACCAAACCGGGAGATGATCATTATGGGACCGAAGGATTCCTCCTTGGCAATAAACATGTGGTCCTCCACGTCCGTGAAAACAGTCGGCTCGAAGAAGAAGCCTGCAACGGGCGAGGTCTTGTCACCTGCCGACCCCGTGGAGGGGCCACCACCCTTTTAAGTCGAGGCCACCGAGGGGACGGAGGCCCCAGCTCACAGACATGGCGGGGGACAGAGCTGAGACTTAACCCCAAGCCTGCCCAACGCCGGCGCCAAAGCCTGTGACCATGTCACAGAGCCGAGTCTTCCCGGTGACAGCTAATCTGAAACCCTACCTCGATTATTTGGCAAGTGAAGCCGCCCGGATGGCTCTCCAGGGGGGCACGGGGACAGCTTTGCATTTGGTCCCAGGATGGCCTCCCTCCTGGACAGGGGACAGTGGCCCCACCAGGACCCAGCCTCACACTCTCGGGTCAAAAGGGGACCACCCCGCCCGCCCCCGCAGCCACCCGGCCCCTGGGACAGAACCGCTGCCGGTGGCAGAAATGCCTTGTCTGACTATGTCTTCTCTGGACGCGGAGCCCGGGGGTCCCCTGAGGCCCCGTGGGACCGAGATCCAATCCTGCCTGACTTCGGGGACATCCGAGACACCTGGAAGTTTCTCACTCTCGGTTTAGAGAAACAAAAATTTAAGGAAAAAAAAAAAAACAAAACGAAAAAAAAAAACTTGGAAAAAGATTTCGCTAAAAATATTCGCTATTTTTTCAAGCATCCATCAATCATATTTAACTCTGATGATTTTTTTTTTTTTTTTTGAGACAGAGTCTGGCTCTGTCGCCCGGGCTAGAGAGCCGTGGCGTCAGCCTCGCTCACAGCAGCCTCAACCTCCTGGGCTCCAGCGATCCTCCTGCCTCAGCCTCCCGAGTCGCTGGGACTACAGGCATGCGCCACCACGCCCGGCTCATTTTTCTTTTTTTCTTTTTTATACAGATTGGGTCTTGCTATGTTGCCCAGGCTGGCCTCAGACTCCTGACCTCGAGCGATCCTCCCGCCTCGGCCTCCCAGAGTGCTGGGGTGACAGGCGGGAGCCACCGGCACCGAATGAGGTTTCCAAGTCTGTGTCCTCGCCTTGCCAGTCCCGTGCCTGGGTCTGGCTGCTGTCCCAGTAGCCAAGTCCCTGCCCCTACGGTCCCAGATGGGGCCCGGCGCCTGACTGCACAGCTACCTCCGGTGAGGACTCGGCAGGAAACCAGAAGGCATGGTGCCTGCTGCCTCAGTTTACCCAACTGACCTGGCCGGGGCACTTGATTCCCACCGCAAACCAGCGTGGCCCCTTCCTTCACGCCGCGCTGGCAGTATTCCAGCAGCTTCGTCAGGTGGGCTCGGTGGTTCTGCGGGCCGTGGGTCGTGTCCCTGTCCAGGGGGTTACCGATCTTCATCTTTGTCACCTCTTCCACCTGCAGAAAGCGTCCCCAGGTCACGTCCTGCTCCGATGTCGCTGCAGTTGGGTCCCCTGAGCCACCTCCCACATTTGCGTTTCCGGTCCCCGCCGCTGAGCCCTGCCTGCCAGTTCTCAGGGCGGCCCAAACGCGGGCTCCAAACTTCCCTTCCGGGCTGAAACCCCAAACGCTTCCTATACGCAAACGGTGTGAAAGTCCCCAAGCCCGGGCCGGGCGCGGTGGCTCTCGCCTGTCACCCCAGCACTCTGGGAGGCCGAGGCGGGAGGATCGCTCGAGGTCAGGAGTTCGAGACCAGCCTGGGCAATGTAGCAAGACCCCGTCTCTACTAAAAATAGACAGAAATGATTTGGACAACTAAAAATATATATATATAAAAAATGAGCCGGGCGTGGTGACGCATGCCTGTCGTCCCAGCTACTCGGGAGGCTGAGGCAGGAGGATCGCTTGAGCCCAGGAGTCTGAGGCTGCTGTGAGCGAGGCTGACGCCACGGCACTCTAGCCCGGGCGACAGAGCCAGACTCTGTCTCAAAAAAAAAATCTCCAACCCCGCTGAAGTCTGGTGACCGCCCCTGCCCTTAGTTCCACCCAGTTCCAATACATCTTTGAAGCCGCCTCCTCTAGGAAGCCTTCCCTGATGAATCAGCCAACAGAAAGGTTAATCTAGGCTTTGCTGCCTCGAGATGGCCGCCTGGGTCTCCCCGGGGACGTGGCAGAAGAGGACAGCTGATGACTCTGGAGCCTGGGGGTGGGGAGAGTCAGAAAGCGAACCCGAACCCGGGATGTGGGATGAGGTGTTAAGAAACTCGGATGAACATAATGAGCTGCGAGGCAGACGCTGCCCTGACTTGTTTTGTCCCCTGTTCCCTGCTCCTACCCTGGGGACCCACACTGCTCCCTGGTCTCCCCCAGCTGCAGAGAACGGCGTGTGGCCCCGCGGGGATGCCTGTGTCTGTCCCTTCACCCCGTCCCAGGCTGCCCCCCAAGAACCATGAGCTCAGCGAACGGCTGTTCCTCCCAGCCACTCGGTATTATCGAGAGATGCTTGTTCCACGGCGGAACCTGACTGTTGTTTGTCACAGCTCCCCCTAGAGAGTCCCTCCCGTTCCCCTGCCTTCCCACTCTGAGCCCCTGCGGGCCTCCATGCCGGGCTCCCCGTCACAGCCGCCCCCCTGTCCTCCCCGGACACCCCAAATATAGTCCGTGGGGCCACAGCTCCTGCCATCCTGTGGCTTCCCGATGCGTCCCAGAAGAGTTGCTGGGGAAGGCCTTGGAAGATGCCATCTGGTGCCACCGCGTCCCCAAGGCTGCAAGGCGGCTGCTGGCAGCTTCAGAAGCTGATGGCAGCTCCGCCCTCCAGCCCGAGGGACAGTCTCCAAGCAAGGACCGCCTGCCTCGGTGGGGGGCCACAGCCCAGCCTGACGCTGGGACACGCCTGCGTTCATGCTCCCGGGCTCCCGTCTGTCCCACTCCCTCCTGGTCCCTTCCACCTTCCAGCCAGGCCTCCCCTGGGAGCCGCCCTTAGCAAACCGCGCGGATCTGAATCCTTGCCTCAGGCTCCGCATGTAGGGAACCAGCCTAAAATGGGCCCTTTCGGGTTCTGTCGATTAGAGCCACGGGGCTTTGCTGCTTCCTGCTGAAATCGTAAAAGCCAGGACAGCCCCCCGAGGGTCCCCTGACCCGGGTGGACGTGGAGCCCCGGCCCCACGTGACCCGGCCCTGCCTCCCCTCCTCCGGCGGCCCCCAGAGCCCGGGCCGGCACTTACCACCCTCCGCACAAACTCGTCGTGAATGGAGTCCTCTACGAAGAGCCGGCCGGCGGCGATGCAGTTCTCCCCTTTGTTGAAGAACACGGAGCTCATGCCCTTCAGAGACCAGACGAGACCCGGTCACGGCTCCTCCTGGGGACCTCCAGCCACCCCCCCCACCCGCTGCCCGGGGTCTGCCAGGGCCCGGCCACCCCTTCTCGGGGACAACGGGGGCCACGCTGTCCTGACCTTTTCCTGCGGGCCAGGCCTAGCGAGCTCGCCACCCTCTGTCCCTCCGAGGACAGACGAGGGGTCAGAGCGTGGGAAGGGAGGATGCTCAGGCCCGCGGCCACCACTTGGGGACAAGGCTGCCGTCCACATGGTGGAGCAGGGAGACCCCTCGGAGTCCCGGGTGGGCTCGCTGGGGTGGCCCGGGAGACATCGGCCTTCCTGTTTGTGAGCCTATGCTGTCACGAGGGGTGCCGGGCAGTGTGTCACCACAGGGAAGCCGGGGGGTGACCAGGCAGGGCCGGCTCTCCCGACCCCGTGACGGGGCCCAGCAGCCTCAGCCTCGGTGCCGGAGGGCCGACGGGGTCACGCAGGGACACCGCACAAGGTCCTCGCCTCCCTCAGTTTCCCCGCCCTCCCAGGCACAATGGGGACTTCGATAGAGGTTGGGGACATATTGGGGCACCCGGCTCAATGTGGCTGTGGCGGTTTGTTCCCGCAGGAGCGAAGAGGGGACCAAAGCCCAGGCACAGTGACAACACTGATCGTGGGAACAGGAGCCAGCGCCCGAGTGGCACTGTGTGTCCCCAGGGGCTAGATGTCACCTTGTCCCTATTGCACAGCTGGGAGCACACAGGCCCAGAGAGGTTAAGCGACTTGCTTAAGGCTGCCCAGCAAGCTGGCTCCAGCGATCCTCCTGCCTCAGCCTCCCGAGTAGCTGGGACGACAGCCATGTGCCACCACGCCCGGCTCATTTTTTCTATATATATTTTTAGTTGTCCAGCTAATGTCTTGCTATTTTTAGTAGAGACGGGGTCTCACTCTTGCCCAGGCTGGTCTTGAACTCCTGACCTCGAGCGATCCTCCCTCCTCGGCCTCCCCGAGTGCTGGGGTGACAGGCGTGAGCCACCGCGCCCGGCCCGGACACAGTTTTGCAGGGCGCGTGTCATTCTTGCCCCGAGTCCCCTTCCTGCCACAGACTCGTATGCACCGAGGCTTTGTGGCATTGGAGACAGGTCCCCCTGCCATCCCTGCCCCTGTGCCTGTCCCCTCGCTGGCCGTGCCGCCCCCCCCCAGGCCCAGCGCTTACCATCTGCACGGCCTTGTTGAGGTCACAGTCGGCAAAGATTAGAAGGGGCGACTTCCCGCCCAGCTCCAGGGACACCTTCTTCACGTTGCTCACGGCGCAGCTGGAAGGGACAGCGGGTGCGGGGCTGGTGCCGGCGGCCCCGGAGCACCAGGACCCCCATGCCCAGGGCAGGAGGCTTCGTTGCAAAGAGTGAGGCCCGGCCTCCGCCCAAAACCTCCGCAGCCCCAGCCTCCGTGGCTGTGGCCCCAGAGGATTTGTCATCTCCGTTTTGTTTTTTTTTTTTGAGACAGAGTCTCGCTCTGTCACCCAGGCTAGAGAGCCGTGGCGTCAGCCTCGCTCACAGCAGCCTCAACCTCCTGGGCTCCAGCGATCCTCCTGCCTCAGCCTCCCGAGTAGCTGGGACGACAGGCATGCGCCACCACGCCCGGCTCATTTTTTTCTATATATATTTGTAGCTGTCCAGCTCATTTCTTTCTATTTTTAGTAGAGACGGGGTCTCGCTACATTGCCCAGGCTGGCCTCGACCTCCTGACCTCGAGCGATCCTCCCTCCTCGGCCTCCCCGAGTGCTGGGGTGACAGGCGTGAGCCCCCGCGCCCGGCCGAGCCAGTTCTTGTCGTAGCCACCAGAAGAGAAGCAGGTGCAACGAATCCTAATGTCTTATATTCATCCTCCGCTCGTGGAAAACGGTGTCATTTTCAACTTGAAATCAATGCGCAAAACTCAGCGAGATCTTTCATTTTTTTTTTTTGCGTGCGCCGATTTGGAAATGGGCGTGTGTTTACGCGCACGCACCTGAGCAGACCCCCAGCTTGGATCAGGCCCCTCTAATACGTGCCCTGGTGTGTCAGACACAGTCAGATGTCCCAGGCCACCATCTGCCTGTGTCGCAGGACCCAGCCCCCCCCCCCGCCCCCTGCCAGCTGCGCTGCCCACCTGCCCCCCCCCCCCCGGCCACTGGGCCCTCCCGCTGCCGCCCCAGCCACCTACCTCTTCATGATCTGCTTCCCGACCTCGGTGGAGCCGGTGAACCCGATTTTCCTGACATCGGGGTGGTCCGAGAGTCTCTGGCCGACCAGCGAGCCTGCGGGCGGGCGGGAAGGGTGGCAGTCCGGGCCGTCACTGAGTCATTCACCGAGGGCCACACTCCCCCTGGGCTTAGTGCGCCGGGTGCCGGGCGGGGGGTCCCCCTCTGGGCCTCACCCCCCATGAGGGCACCTGTCCACACCCTACACGCCAGCACCCCCTGAACTTGATCGTGTCTGGAGACAGCAACTCCATAGAGGTCGTTAAGGCGCAAAGAGTTTGCTGGGGACAGTCCCCTCTCCATCCTAACTCCCCCAAGCAGAGGACAGCAGGACCCAGATGTGCACAGGGGGACGACCCCAGGAGGACCCGAGACGGGATGGCCATCTGCAAGCCCAGCGGAGGAGGAAGCCACGGGACAAACCAACCCTGCGACACCCGGCTCTGGCACGTCCAGCCTCCAGAACTGGGGACTTTGTCACCACGGCAAAACCGGCAAAGCAACGTGCCCCCCCCCCCGCCACTTTTTGCCCACCAGGGCGGGCCCCAAAGGGCGCCTGGCTGGGCCCATGCGGGGTGTGGTGTCCTGAAAGTGACAGACCCCAAAGGCCCGCCCCGCCCCAGGGCGCAGCAGGCCAAGGACAGGCATGACACAGCCTGTCCCCTAACCAGGCCAATTCCTCTTTGTCTCCCGGGTCTCCCTGATGTCACCTCCTCCCAAAGGCGATGTCGCTTTGAGACTACTTGTTTTCCTGCCTTCTGACAGTGACCCTCGCCGCCTGCCTGCCACTGCCCCGGCTGGCCTCGCCCCGGCCTCCAACGCCATCCTCGGCGACGTCATTCTTGACAACGCCCTTCCCCAGCCCGGGAATAATCCCCCAGCCCAGGGCCCTTCCTCCATCCCCTCTGTTCCCCCGGAAAGCTCTTATGCTCAGGGGCACCTGGGAAAGTTCTAGAGTGAGACCCTTGCACGCTCCTTCTGCATAGAGTTGAAGCTCTACAAGTATCAAACGCCCCTCCACCGCTCCCTGTTAAATCACTGTTTTGGGGGAGAAAATATTCGTAAAAGAATGTGTCCGATAAACGACTGGTGTCCAACATATATAAAGAGCTCTCAAGATTCAACAACATGAAAACAACCTCTGAAAAACTGGGCAGAAGATATGCACGGACACCTCAGCAAGGAAGATCTACAGATGGCAGGGAAGCGTATGAAAGAGTCTCAATGTCATTGGTCATTAGGGGGTCACAAATTAAAGCAATAATGAGACGCCACTGCATACCTACCGGCACGGCCCAAATCGAGAACTCTGACATCACCAAATGGTGGTGAGGGTGCGGAGCACCGGGAAGTGTCATTCATCGCTGGTGGGGACGCAAAATGATACACCCGCTTCGGAAGCCAGTTTGGCAGTTGCTTAAAAAACTAGAGACATACTCTGCCCGCAGGACCTAGCTAATCATGCTCCTTGGTATTGAACCAAAGCACCTGAAAACATTCTGTCTACACCGAAACCTTCACGTGGATGTTTATAGAACTTTTATTCATCATTGTCCAAATTTGGGAGCGACCGAGATGTCCTTCCGCAGGTGAAGGGACAAGGAATAAGATTCAGTGCGAAGAAGAAATGAGCTATAAAGCCAGGAAAAGACAGGGCAGATAGGTGTCACTGGACATTTGTCCCAAGCATGGAACGTACAACAGCAAGACTGAACCGCCCTGTAAACTAAAGGACTTTGGGGGATACAGACGTAGCCGTTGGTCGTAACGAACGTCTCACTCTGGTGCTGGGTGTTGGTCGAGGGGGAGGCTGTGTCCGTGTCGGGGGTTGCGGGGGACCCAGGGAGTCTCTGTGTTTTCTGCTCAACAATCTGAAACTGCTCTAAAAATAAAGTCTATTTAATAATGATATAATAATAATAATAATAATAATGGCCGGGCGCGGTGGCTCACGCCTGTCACCCCAGCACTCGGGGAGGCCGAGGCGGGAGGATCGCTCGAGGTCAGGAGTTCAAGACCAGCCTGAGCAAGAGCGAGACCCCCCTGTCTCTACTCAAAATAGAAAGAAATTATCTGGACAGCTAAAAATATATATAGAAAAAATGAGCCGGGCGTGGTGGCACATGCCTGTCGTCCCAGCTACTCGGGAGGCCGAGGCAGGAGGATCGCTTGAGCCCGGGAGGCTGAGGTTGCTGTGAGCGAGGCTGACGCCGCGACACCCTAGCCTGGGCGACAGAGCGAGACTCTGTCTCAAAAAAAAAAAAAAAAAAAAAAAACACTTGGAAAATTTCTAAAAAATCTCTCTTTATTTACTGGGTCGGAGAGCAGATCCGAAACGACAACCATATATTATTTAGGAATAATAAAACCATGAACACAACTATGCAAAAGGCCTGAGGCAGGAGCGAGTTTCTGGAAGGCTGGCTTGGGGAGTCCTGTGGACAATTTCCCTGTGGAAACCACCACACTGGTGGAAATTTTTTTAAAGTTTCTGAAGATTTTTCTAGGGGCGTAAGATAAGATAAAAGCAGAAAAAAAAAAAAACCCACAAGAGAATAGCAATGAAATAGGTAAGAAAATCTAAAAGCTATTTGTTTGGGTGTTACTGAGGGTGGAGAATGGGGATAGATGAGCAATAACTTTTCACAAATTTAATCAACTTAAAAAGAGGAAAAAACAAAAAGTATAAAGAAGGTATTATAATGATCAAAAGGAGATAAAAATTATGAGATTATTATATATAACTTTATGCATATATATATATATATATATTTTTTTTTTTTTTTTTGAGACAGAGTCTCACTCTGTCGCCCGGGCTAGAGTGCCGCGGCGTCAGCCTCGCTCACAGCAGCCTCAGCCTCCTGGGCTCAAGCGATCCTCCTGCCTCAGCCTCCCGAGTAGCTGGGACTACAGGCATGCGCCACCACGCCCGGCTCATTTTTTCTATATATTTTTAGTTGTCCAGATAATTTTTATTTCTATTTTTAGTAGAGACGGGGTCTCGCTCTCGCTCAGGCTGGTCTCGAACTCCTGACCTCGAGCGATCCTCCCGCCTCGGCCTCCCCGAGTGCTGGGGTGACAGGCGTGAGCCACCGCGCCCGGCCGATGTCAATGTATTTAACATCTGCACAAGAAAGGATGACTTTTCCGATACACCAGGCTACTTACGAAACACAAAAGAAACTAAAAAAGCAATTCATGCCTGACCTCCCAAGATGCTCGACGTCTAGAACGTTCTACGGATAAATTCTCTCGAACTTCCAAAGGGAGCTAATCCCCCGAGTTATACGATTTATCCCAGAGCACAGACATGCAAGTAGAGATGGAAAATGTTTGGGGAAGCGGGCGAAAGCTCTCACCGGACCCCGTGATGATGTTGACCACCCCCTTGGGAATGCCAGCCTTCAGGGTCAGCTCTGCGAACTTCAGGGCTGTCAGCGCGGTCACCTAGAGAGGGGACAGGAAGGAAGATGGCTGAGGAGGGGGTGGCAAGCGAGGCTCTGCTGTCTCCCCCTGGCTTCCTCTCTCAGCGGGACACAGGCCAGCGCAGAGGGAAGACCCCAGCTTAGCCACATGTGTGGCCAGTCGCAGGGTGACACTGCCAGCCAGCTGCAGGACCAGGTGTGCCAACCTCTATTTTCTGGCCTCCCCTCCTGGGCCTCCCCTGTGCCCCATCCACCCAGCCCTGAAGGCACAGAGTCCAGCGGGACTACCTAGAAGGGGCTCGTCCTCATGCGGCTACAGCTCAGGGGACAGCAGCTGAGATGTCCCAGGGACACCCTCCCCGCCCACCCTCAGAAAAGCCAGCCTGCTCCTAGCAACGGCCAGTGTCCTTCTAGTGACCCACGGGGTGCTGCCTTGGGGCTCGGGGTGCACCCCGGTATTCCAAGCAGGCCCCAGATCTTTCTTTCTCTCTGATGTTTGCTCCATTTCTAGAAATCCAAAGAAAAGCAAGGCCGTTCCCTGGCCCTTGGAGCATCTGGACCATCCCATCCTTCCTTTTCTGCCTCCTACTGTCAATTTCACCTACTCTCAATTTCGCCTACTGTCAATTTCACCTGCTGTCAATTTCACCTACAGTCAATTTTGCCTACTGTCAATTTCACCTACTGTCAATTTCACCTACTGTAAATTTCCCCTACTGCCAATTTCGCCTGCTGTCAATTTCACCTACTGTCAATTTCACCTACAGTCAATTTCGCCTGCTGTCAATTTTGCCTACTGTCAATTTCACCTGCTGTCAATTTTGCCTACTGTCAATTTCGGCTACAGTCAATTTCGCCTACTGTCAATTTCACCTGCTGTCAATTTCACCTACAGTCAATTTCGCCTGCTGTCAATTTCGCCTGCTGTCAATTTTGCCTACTGTCAATTTCACCTGCTGTCAATTTCGCCTACTGTCAATTTTGCCTACTGTCAATTTCACCTGCTGTCAATTTCACCTACTGTCACTTTCGCTTACTGTCAATTTCTGGTGCTGGTGGCTTTGCGGGTCAAGCTGAGGTCGTGCTCCATCATGCACAATGACATACTTGAGGAGCACGTGACTCAGGGTGACTACTGTGAAGGTCAGAGGTCGTTATCGTTTCTTTACTATGGCAACACTCCCTGGGGGGTCACAGTGACCCCAGAGAAGCTGGGAGTGAGCCCGCCTGGCACCATCTGTGTGCCAATGTGTAGATGGAGAAACTGAGGCCTGGGGTGGGGGCTGTCGCTCCCAGCATGCCCGAGCGACCCTTGACCCCTTGCCTCTCCTTGGACGCCACATCATGCAGCTTCTCCATGCGGGACTGGGGGCCACCGATGCCACCACGCACCCGGCTTGCTTCTAGGACTGCTGGTCCCCAAAGCCACGTAGGCGACTGTTAGGAAAACAGGCTAAGAGATGGGGTCGCTGTCAGGGGTTTTGCAGGGCTTTGCCGTGAAGGCATCTGTGGACACGTTAGTTCACAAATTGGAAGCTGCTTCCAACAAGTCTCGCTCTGTCACCAGGCTAGAGAGCCGTGGCGTCAGCCTCGCTCATAGCAGCCTCCAACTCCTGGGCTCAAGCGATCCTCCTGCCTCAGCCTCCCGAGTAGCTGGGACTACAGGCATGCGCCACCATGCCCGGCTAACTTTTTCTCTATATATTTTTAGTTGTCCAGATAATTTCTTTCTAATTTTAGTAGAGAAAGGATCTCGCTCTTGCTCAGGCTGGTCTTGACCTCCTGCCCTCGAGCGATCCTCCCTCCTCGGCCTCCTGGAGTGCTGGGGTGACAGACGTGAGCCACCGCGCCCGGCCCTTTATTTCCTATTATTTCCATGTCTCTTGTGACGATCCTGCCTTGGGGCCTGTTTTGCTGGGAGAGGAGCTAACTCCAGTCAGGAGAGGTGACACCCGCTTCCTGGCTGGATTACTGAGGTTGTCTTGGCGTGTGGCAAGGGACACCAGGCAAAGTCTCTGCTCCATCCTCCCGAGCGCTGGCTTCTGCGCAGCCACCACTGCCTGGCTTGTCCGAGCTGCAGAAGTAGCAGCACGGCCAGTGGTGGCCGACACAACACCTGGACATCTCTGACAGTCCCGCCACAGGCAGGCCCACGGCAGGCAGCTGGCATTAGCAGTGCCCTTTGGCCAGTGCGGGTCCCTGAGGGTCTCCGCGGCCACGTGCCCCATCCAGGGTGGCCGACACTTACCTGGGCAGGTTTGATCACCACAGTGTTGCCAGCGGCCAGGCAGGCGGCTGTCTTCCAGGACAGCATCATCAGGGGGTAGTTCCAGGGGATGATGATACCGCAGACCCTGCCATTCAAAAAAGAAGCTGAGGGGGGGCCGGGCGCGGTGGCTCACGCCTGTCACCCCAGCACTCTGGGAGGCCGAGGCGGGAGGATCGCTAGAGGTCAGGAGTTCGAGACCAGCCTGAGCAAGAGCAAGACGCCGTCCCTACTAAAAATAAAAAGAAATTAGCCGGACAGCTAAAAATAAATATAGAAAAAATGAGCCGGGCGTGGTGGCGCATGCCTGTCGTCCCAGCTACTCGGGAGGCTGAGGCAGGAGGATCGCTTGAGCCCAGGAGTCTGAGGTTGCTGTGAGCGAGGCTGATGCCATGGCATTCTAGCCCACGTGACACAGTTAGACTCAGTCTCAAAAAAAAAAAAAAAAAGAAAGAAAGAAAAAAAACAGAAAAAAAAAGAAAGAAAAAAAAAAGAAAGGAAAAAAAAAAGAAAGCAAAAAAAAAAAGAAAGGAAAAAAAGAAAGCAAAAAAAAAAGAAAGAAAAAAAAGAAAGGAAAAAAAAAGAAAGCAAAAAAAAAAGAAAGGAAAAAAAGAAAGCAAAAAAAAACAGAAAGAAAAAAAAAAGAAAGGAAAAAAAAAAGCAAAAAAAAAAAAGAAAGGAAAAAAAGAAAGCAAAAAAAAAAAGAAAGAAAAAAAAAGAAAGGAAAAAAAAAAGAAAGAAACAAACAAAAAAGAACAAAAGAAGCTGAGGAGGCTGGCTTTTGTCCCTGTCCTCCACAGGGTGGCTGGAGCTCACCGGCCAACTCCAGCCTCCCCTCCCGGGGCGAGCCATCCGCCCCCAAAGCCAGCCTCCCGATCGGGCACACAATGTACCCCGGGGGAGGCAGCTCATGCCCGCCTGTTCCGTCCCAGACACTGCCGTGCCAGTTAGCCTGGCGGTGGGCAGGATGGCATGGGACACCGGACAGTTTCTGATGGGACCTCCGGGCCTGCAGAGGGGCACAGGCAACCGGGAGGGTGACACAGACAGGCACGGGGAAGAACATGGGCAAGGAGGGAAGAGACAGGGTCAGGGTGGGCGTGGAGAGGTCAGGGGTCACAGGGCGGGCCGGTGGCCGAGTCAGGACTTTGATTTGTTTTTTTTTTTTTGAGACAGAGTCTCGCTCTGTCGCCCGGGCTAGAGTGCCGTGGCATCAGCCTCGCTCACAGCAGCCTCAACCTCCCGGGCTCAAGCGATCCTCCTGCCTCAGCCTCCCGAGTAGCTGGGACTACAGGGATGCGCCACCATGCCTGGCTAATTTTTCTGTATATATTTTTAGCTGTCCAGATCATTTCTTTTTATTTTTAGTAGAGACGGGGTCTCACTACACTGCCCAGGCTGGTCTCGAACTCCTGACCTCGAGCGATCCTCCCGCCTCGGCCTCCCAGAGTGCCGGGAAGGACTTTGATTTCATGTCAGGTGTCCCGGGAACCGGCTGGCGGATGCTGAGTGGGGTGGGGGACATGGTCTCGGGGACCCAGCCTTGCATGGGGTCCTTCGTCCGACCCTCCTAACTCCTGCCCGGCCCTCACTGCCCCGGACACCTGGCGGTCACCCGACACTGCCCAGTGAGGGGGACGCTATTTCACTCCCATTTAGAGATGGGGAAACTGAGGACAGAGAGGTTAGAAACTTGCCCAGGGAAGGGCAGGTGCTGGGATTCCAACCCCGGGGCTGGGCTTCAGAGTGTTCCCGTGACATCGGGGAGGTGACACCCAGAGACCCTGCGGCCTCGCTACCGGGCAGAGACGACCGGAGGGCTGAGATTCTCATGCCTGGTCGGGAACAGCCCCCCTCCCGGTCCCCTCCCTCGTCCCCAGTCTGTGAGGTGCCGGGACCAGGCACTGGGGGGCCCGACCCGGTGCCCAGAGGCCTGGGTTCGAGGCCAGCCTCCCAGGGTGACCGGATGCTTCTGGGTGACACAGTGTCAGTTTCCTCCTCAGTGGGGTGGGGACGGATCCCCGTGGGTGGGGGCAGCTGGGAGGGCCAGAGGCCTTGCAGACTCAGGTGTGGCTGTGACTGGTGGCCCTGGTGGCCCCCGGGCTGCCTTCCCCGGTCCCTCTGAGAGCCTGCTGCCACCAGGGGGGGGGGGGGTGGGGGGGTCTCTGGCCACTTCGGCCTCTCGGCCTCCACGCTGCTCACGCTTTGGGCTGGGCCGTTCTTTGTCGTGGGGGGCTGCCCTGTAGCACCCCCTCCCTGCTGTGACAACCCAAAGTGCCTGCAGACATTGCCCGATGTCCCCCCACCATGGGATCCCCTCCCCTCCAGTCCACGCCTCCCGCACCCCCAGCCCCGTCCTGCCTGGGGCAGAGGGACGAGAGCTGTCCCGCGTCCCCTACCCACTGTCCCTCGGGAGCCTCCTTCAGCCGGTGCTTGGGGACCTGCTGGTTCATCTGAACCAGTTTCTAACGAGACAAGTGACACTGGAGCACATTGTCCTTGCAAAACGCCCCAGCGTTCCCAGTGACACTGAGGGGCCTGTGACCACCAACCCCGGGGACGTCGGGGGGTCCCTGCTGGTTGTCCTCGCTGTCCCCTCCTGGTGCTGCTGTTCTTGTCTATCATCCTATTTCTCCACTTTAAAAAAAATTTTTTTCCCTGTCCCTTGGTGCCACCTGGGAGTTCCCCGTTGTCACATCCTCTTCTTGGTCAAACGTTTCGAGGCCACAGCCTTGTTTCCCGCCGTGACCCCGACCGACAGAGGGTTTTGGGGTCGGGACGAAATCGAATGACACTTGTGAAATCGCACAGCAGCCCCCGGGCCACCAGGGTGCCCGAGGGGCGGACGGAATGGCTGTTTGATAAACACATAATAAAGGGACGTCACGAGCTGCCCGCAGGCAGGGCCGTGGGACACACAGGGGACTGCCTGGACGGATGTCACCTGGGCAGCCACTCACCCTACGGGTTCCTTCCGGGTCAAGGTCAGGTTGCGGTTGGGCCGGGCGTGGTTGATGGGGATGGTGGAGCCCTGGAGAAAGCACAGGATGTCGCTGGAGGAGGCCGGGGGGGACCCAGGGGGGTGTCCTGAGTCCCGCACCGTGGTGCCAGGTAGGAATGACAGGGACGCCTGGGGCATCCAGGGACGAGCGGATAGGTTGCCAGGAGGGGCACACTGAGGCTGCACTTGGAGCCTGTCGGGCAGATCCTTGGGGACAGGAAGCTGGTCCCACCGAGGGGGCTGGGCTGCTGTCCCCCCAGCTCTAAGCAGCTGGGCCTGCCTCTTGCTGGGAGTGACATCTCTTGCCGGGAGTGACAAGAGTGACAGAGCAGCAGCCCTGGGAGGTGGGACTGCCGGGCTCCAGTGCAGAGGAGAGACCCCCTGAGCCCTGCAGGGCCGGGTCTCCCTGGGGTCCCGGGGACAAAGTTCCACACCCGACTCTTGGGGCCTGAGAATGCGGCAAGCTGTCCCTCCCGGGAAGATGTCATGTGTCCCGCTGACCTCAGGATGGCGGGGCTCATGCACGTGGTTCTAGAATCACCCCCAGAAAACCAGACTGGTTTCTCCAGTTAGTTGCAAAAGACTCAGGGGGATTCCAAGCCGGAGCAAGACGCGTTGTCACCGGGAGATGGGGACCCGCGGGCGGGGGGGCCTAGGGACAGGCCGCAGCCAGGAAGGACCTGGGGTCTCAGTCCCGCAACTGCACGGAGCGGATCTCTGCCAACAGCCGGACGGGCCCCGAAGCTTCCAGAAACGGCCCAGCCCGGGTGACACGGTGACTTGGACCTTGGCATGGGACCAAGCCGAGGCCGCCCCGGACTCCCACCTGCAGGATCTCGGGGTCGTCGTGAATGCGTGTCATTCGAAGCCACTTAGGGGTGGCGGTTATGCAGCAGCACACGGCGGGCTGGACTGCCACCCTCGGGGCCTGCCACCCTCGAGCCTGGGCTGCCCCCGTGAGCCCGCCCACCTGGATTTTGTCGCACCAGCCGGCAAAGTAGCGGAAGGTCTGGATGGACATGCCCACGTGGGTCTTCAGGGCCAGAGTGTAGACGGCTCCGGCGTCCAGGGCCTCAATGGTCGCCAGTTCCTCCTGGTGCTGCTCCATGAGGTCCGCCAGCCTGCGACGGGGTGGCAGTGGGGGCGGGGCTCAGGCCTGGCGTCGCTCATCTGCCCCTCAGTTTCCCCATCTGAACCGTGGGACAGTAACATTGCCTGGCCGGGCGCGGTGGCTCACGCCTGTCACCCCAGCACTCTGGGAGGCCGAGGCGGGAGGATCGCTCGAGGTCAGGAGTTCGAGACCAGCCTGAGCAAGAGCGAGACCCCGTCTCTACTAAAAATAGAAAGAAATTTCTGGACAACGAAAATATATATAGAAAAAATGAGCCGGGCGTGGTGGCGCATGCCTGTCGTCCCAGCGACTCGGGAGGCTGAGGCAGGAGGATCGCTTGAGCCCAGGAGGCTGAGGCTGCTGTGAGCGAGGCTGACGCCACGGCACTCTAGCCCGGGCGACAGAGCGAGACTCTGTCTCAAAAAAGAAAAAAAAAAAAAAAGTCACACCCTCCAAAAGCCAACCAAGCAGTGAAAACAGCGTCTCGTGACAGTTAAGGGACCAGGGTTCCATCAGCTACAGGACAGCTGAACTCACTCTCTGTGGCACAAACGGGACCCGTTAGCTCCAAGCTCTGCTGGCACCAAACTCAAATTATTTTTCACGCACCCGATTGTCTCTCAAACAGCCCCCCAAAAAACACATTTTTAGCCAGGTAGAGCCTGCCTGCTTTGCACGCCCCAGGAACTTCACCCAACAGTTGTTCCGGCTGCTCCCCGGAGGCCCCAGAGTCTCCCTCATGCCCACCGGGCACGGGAACTTTAACTCTCCCTTCTAGATCTTTCTCTCATAATAGGATGAGGTGTTATTGCTGCAATTCCCGCGGCCCTGACTGAACCAGGGCGCTTTGCAGTCACCTCCCTGGGAGATCGTGTCCCACCCTCTGCCGGGGCACCTGGACCAGCCTGTGTTTTACTGAGCTGGGCAGAGACAGCGGTGGTAGCGCCCCGTGCGGGACACTGGGAGTTTGGACAGGGCAGGACCGGGTCACTAGGGACCTCGCGGGTCCCTGAGGAGTCCGCCCTCCTGCAGGGTCCTCGCTTGGAGCTGTACATGGTGACTGGGTAGGTGTTGTTGCGACAGGCGCCACCAGAGGGCAGCAGAGCACCTCGGGAAAGGACATCGTCCAGTCCCACAAGCTCAAGGTCGGGCCAGCGCGGTGGGTGGACCAGACCCACAAGTCAGAGCCACTGGCGCTGTCCCCAGCTCGGGCACGCACGTCCCCTGGCTCTGCCCCACCTCCAGGAGCTGTAGGGACTGTCTGGCACCAGCCGATGGCTTCCTAGAACCAGTGGCCTCTCCGGGGCTCTCGAACCTGGGGCAGGCTGAGCCCGCGGTCCCCACAGCCCCGGCCTGTCCCCAGCCCCCTGGTGTGTCTATTCCCCGTGCAAACCACGCAGGTCCCCTGGCTCCGGGCCCCTGCGGCTGCAGCCCTGGCGTTTCTGGGCTCAGAAACAAAAGCCAGGCCGGGCGCGGTGGCTCACGCCTGTCACCCCAGCACGCTGGGAGGCCGAGGCGGGAGGATCGCTCGAGGTCAGGAGTTCGAGACCAGCCTGGGCAAGAGCGAGACCCCGTCTCTACTAAAAATAGAAAGAAATTAGCTGGACAGCTAAAAATATATATAGAAAAAAATGAGGCGGGCGTGGTGGTGCATGCCTGTAGTCCCAGCTACTCGGGAGGCCGAGGCAGGAGGATCTCTTAAAGCCAAGAGTTCCAGACCAGCCTGGGCAACATAGCAAGACCCCATCTCTACAAAAAATAAGAAAAATTCGCCAGGCTTGGTGGCGCGTGCCTGTCGTCCCAGCTACTCGGGAGGCTGAGGCAGGAGGATCGCTTGAGCCCAGGAGTCTGAGGTTGCTGTGAGCGAGGCTGACGCCACGGCACTCTAGCCTGGGTGACCGAGCAAGACTTTGTCTCAAAAAAAAAAAAAAGAAAAAGAAAACAGACAAAAGCCCCTCTGACCGCAATGCCAAGGCGGGAAGTCTCCAGCCAGCCGTGCCAGGACCCCCGATAACCAGTTCCGCACCCTGCAGACCCTCCCAGGACCCTGTGGATAAAAGCTGGGGGTCCCTGAGACTGGCTCAGCAGGCCACCGTGACACCGGCTGGCTCACCGGCCCAGCACCCCCCGCTTCTGGAAACATCGCCCGCCTCTTTGCCCAGGACCCTGCGGCTCTCTGGGGACAGCACCTCCCCTCTGGGCCTCCCTGTCACCCCGAGGGCACGAGCCGGAGTCACAATCACAAGTCCCTCCCTGAGACTTCTGAATGGGGACAGAGGGGAGAAGGCAGGTGGGCAAGAGAAAAAGGAAAAAAGAGAGAAGAAGAGAAGAAGGGAAGGGAAGGGACACGACACCAGGAGATTCCAGTGTCCCCTGGCGCCCCCTGGCAGGATCCCAGGAACAGGAGCCTTGGCAGGAGCGTCCCCCGCCCAAGCTGTACGTGGCAGTGGCTGACAGGTGGCCGTGGGGGGCTGTCACCTGTACAGAAGCCGGCCCCGGTCCCGTGCGCTGATCTTGCCCCACAGCCCATTCTCGAAAGCGTCCTTGGCCGCGGCCACTGCCTTGTCCACGTCGCTGATCTGGGCCAGCGACACCTGGCAGATGACCTGCAGTGGGAACAGAGCCGTGACAGTCGTTCCCGGGCTGGGGCACCCAGACACCTCTGCCTGACCCCAGCCCGTGGGTGAGCTTGGGGACAGGCTCAGCCCACGGGAGGGCACGGAGAATGGGTCCCATGACATGGCGGGAGGCGCCATCTTGGAAAAGTTCTGAATGTCTTTCTCTATTTCGGGGACCGTCTCTTCATCCTCGCGTTGAACCCGGGTGGGGACAGAAAGATTCTGCTTCAGGGAAATACACCAGGCGTCGGAGGCGACTGTTGGTGGCCCTGGATCGGCCCCCGTGCGCCCACGCGCACCCTCACCTTGTCTGGGGGTGGCGGTGTGGCCAGAGCTCCTCGCTGGCCACCAGGGACAGCCACACCCACCCGCGTCCCACCCCAGTGCCGGCCAGTCCACGGCTGCCTCCCAGTGCTCCAGCCCCAAGGGCGCGGTGTGTCCTCTCTGCGTCCCCGTGCCCTGCCCGTGCCTGAGTCCCTAAGTCACCCTTTCTTTACACTCCCCTCAGATGACCCCGTTTGAGTGGGCTGTCCCTTTCCGCAGGGGCTCGAGGGATATGACAGGGTGGGACGGGATAGAAAAATATCTGCCCCAGCACCCTGGGAGGCCGAGGCGGGAGGATCGCTCGAGGTCAGGAGTTTGAGACCAGCCTGGGCAATGTAGCGAGACCCCGTCTGTACTAAAAATAGAAAGAAATTAGCTGGACAACTAAAAATATATATACAAAAAATGAGCCGGGCGTGGTGGCGCATGCCTGTCGTCCCAGCTACTCGGGAGGCCGAGGCAGGAGGATCGCTTGAGCCCAGGAGGTGGAGGCTGCTGTGAGCGAGGCTGACGCCACGGCACTCTAGCCCGGGCGACAGAGCCAGACTCTGTTTTAAAAAAAAAAAAAAAGAAAAATATCCGCGTGGACCCATAAGAGCGAGTCTTGCCCCATGAAACCCGGGTTTCGGCCACGTCCCCACGTGCACGCCCAGTGCGTGAGCTCTGGTTCGCGACTCCACAAGGTCGCGGTCAAGAAAGCGCGGGAAACGTGGGATTCCACTAGAGCAAGGGCGCGTGGAACGGGCAAATGTCAAACTACGGGCCTCGTCCTGAAACATGGCGGGGAGGTGACACCATACTTCTTCCTAGGGGGATTGATTCTGTTCCCGGTCTCTGATCGGGCACGGGACATTTCAGAGCCTGAGCCCGATGTCACCCCTACCGCATCCCCATAGGACGGGCTGCAAACTGACCAGGTTTGTTTTCTGTCCATATCAAAGGCCCCCACCCATAGAGCAGGTGGGGCAGGCAGGGGACAAAGCGGGAAGAGGCCGGGGGCAGGGGGACAGCGGAGGGTCGCCAGGCCTGCGCACTCACACTTCCGTCGGTTGGGTTGATGGTGTCATAGGTCTTGCCGCCGTCGGCATCCACAAACGCCCCCCCAATGAAGAGCTGGTGTGGCATTTGGAGAGTCCGCTTGTTGACGGCCATTTCCACCTGGGGACCGAGGCCACGGCTGTAGCGTGGATTGTCCTTGACCGCCACAGAGTCACGCACGCACGCATGCACGCAACACACACGTGGGTAGACGACCACACACACGCACAACCAAGGGGCCGGGGCTCAAGCCCGCATGGCCTCCTCGGGGGGCTCGGGGAACTCTCACGTGGGCAGCTGAGCGGTCAGGACAGACAAGTGACACAGACTTCGAGGCCACCACCCGGGGGGGACCCCAGCGATGCCACTTGCTGCTTGCCAGGCCTCCCCACCGTGGGGCTGGGAGGATTCTCAGCCCACAGAAAAAGCCCAGGAGCCACCAAGGGGAGAGGGGCCCTGGGGGCCACCAGGACTCACGTAGTCGATGACACACGGGCCGTCTCCATCGTCCCCTCGCAGTTTCCTCACTAACAGCTGGATGAAGTCCCCGAAGGTGGTTGCCATGTAAACATCCTCGTTTTCTAGCTCCAGGCCGTCGCACAACTCCTTCACTTCCTCCACCAGCCTGGAGGAGGGGGACGGAAAGAGAGGGGGCACAGGACGAGGCGTGGTGGCCCCCAGTTGGTCCACAGGCAAACGCAGGAACGCCATGTCCCTCGACCTAGCAGGGGCCTCCATCCAGCACCCAAAGGGTGGCCGTGAGCCTAGAACCGGCGGGAGGAGCCTCGGCTGTGCATTCAGAGCCCTGCGTTCAGGCCGGGCGCGGTGGCTCCCGCCTGTCACCCCAGCACTCTGGGAGGCCGAGGCGGGAGGATCGCTCGAGGTCAGGAGTTCGAGGCCAGCCTGGGCAATATAGCGAGACCCCGTCTCTACTAAAAATAGAAAGAAATTAGCCGGACAACTAAAATATATATAGAAAAAAAAATGAGCCGGGCGTGGTGGCGCATGCCTGTCATCCCAGCTACTCGGGAGGCCGAGGCAGGAGGATCGCTTGAGCCCAGGAGTCTGAGGCTGCTGTGAGCGAGGCTGACGCCACGTCACTCTAGCCCGGGTGACAGAGTGAGACTCTGTCTCAATAAAAAAAAAAAAAGAAAGGGTTGATATCATGTCATGCATTCTTTTGGCCACGAATTTTTTTTTAAAAAGTATATATGCTCCTAACTATTTAAAACGCAAGAAAGAATCGGCTTTCTCTGCATCCTCCACCCACCCCAGCTCAGTCACTCTCTGCAGGCCTGGCTTGGCCTCTGGGCACCTTCTCCGGGGTGTGTGACATTCTCCTTAGCACCAGGCTTTTTTTTTTTTTTTTTTTGAGACACAGTCCCGCTCTGTCGCCCGGGCTAGAGTGCCGTGGCGTCAGCCTCGCTCACAGCAACCTCAGCCTCCTGGGCTCAAGCGATCCTCCCGCCTCGGCCTCCCGAGTAGCTGGGACTACAGGCACGCGCCACCACGCCCGGCTCATTTTTTCTATATATATTTTTAGCTGTCCAGCTAATTTCTTTCTATTTTTAGTAGAGACGGGGTCTCACTACATTGCCCAGGCTGGTCTGGAACTCCTGACCTCGAGCGATCCTCCCGCCTCGGCCTCCCCGCCCACCACCATGGCCGGAGCACAAGCCCGGGCTGGCCAGAGAAGGGGCCAGCCTAGATCAGCCAGCCCCGGCTGACCGGGACAGCTCCCGCGGACACTTCTGGAAGCCCTGCTGACACCCGCTGAGCCCGGCCCCAAGCAGCTGAGCCCGACACGACAAGCTGCCACCCGTAGAGCAGCGAGCGAGCGAGCGACACGGCGTTGGTTTCGGTCACGATGTTTGGGGCTACTTGTTACGTGGCTAAAGCGAACGCGCACGATACATAACCCGGATTCTTCTCGTGACCTCAGAGCTGCTTTTGTGCATCAAACTGTCTCGAATCCCTCCCCAAATGTCCCCGGGAGACTGTGCACGGCTGCACCCTCCTTGCGGATGCGCACGTCTGTCCCCGAGGTCCCCACACCCCCACGCTTGGGCCCTGCAGGTTCCCGGGCCCGTGCAATCCGAGAGCGTAGCAAACACACGGGCCGCCTCCCGCTGCTCCGTCTCGCGGGGACTTGTGACATGGCACCCGCTCGGGGGCAGGGACAGTGGGGACCCCTCCTCTCCTGGCCTTACCTGACCACATCCACAGACGCGGCCCCCGACTTGAAGAAATCGGTGGCATCTTCAACCTGCAGGACGTTCGGCAGGATCCGCTGCCAAGCGCTCTGCAAAGCAAGGCCCGGTGACAGGGTGGCTCTGGGGACAGCTGGGGCCGGGCTGGGCCGCTCTGTCCTCCAAGCTGCTGCCCTTTCCCGGGGTCCTGCTGGCCCTGGAGCGACTGTCCCTTGGGGCAGCCCGTGCCACTGTGGCACCCAGCCACTGTCCTCACTCTTGGACTCGTGGCCACCGGGGACTGAACCCCGGACCCGTGACGGCTTCTAAACCACAGCCTGTCCTTCAGCAGCTTGGTCTCTACAAGTCGCATCTTCTGGCTCCGTCCTCGGTCCCCAAACAGATGCCCCCACCTCGCCCCCAGGGCCACTTCCCACCACAAGCTCCAGAAGGTCCTCGTCACCACAGGCCGGGAACAAAGTCCCAGAAGCGACCACCGACCGAACTTCAGGAGCGGGGGAAACTGAGTCTCAGAGGGACAAGCACCGTTGATACCACCCGGCACCGCTGGGCCGGAGCCCTGGCCTGTGTGACGGGCAGCTTGTGCCGCCCACAGCCTGGGATGCTGCCTTTCGGGCAGCCTTTCTGGAAGGTTCCATTGCACACATCCGCATCACAGCGCCATGGGACTTGGCACGTGACTTTGTTAGATATTCCAGACGCTTCTGTTTGATTTGTTTGCTGGTGACAATGAGTCCCTTGAAGAAGCGGATTTAGCCGGGCAAAGCCCAGGCCGACCCCCCCCCCGCCCCCTGCCGCCATTTGTAGAGGAAGGAGGGACAAGAGACTCCAGGACACGACAGAACCGACACTGCACCTGGGCCCAGCACAGACACCCACGGAGGGGTGGTCGCAGCCCAGCTCTAGGAAGCGGGATTTGCAGAACGCTTGTGCAGTGCACAACCTGCCCAACTGGACAGCGGCCCCGAAGGTGCCACTTACCCGCACAGCCTCCGCGGTGACCAGCTCCTCCTCTGTCAACTCGAGGGCGCTGCTGTCTGCTCCCTTGAAGAAGTTCGAGGCCGGGATCATCTTACCGTCGTCCACTTGGATGTTCTTCACCAGCAGCTGCGAAAGCAAGGATTGCACGGTCCCTGTGGTGGTCAGGCCTCGGGCGGGGATGACAGTGGCCGGAGAACGGGGCGCTGCGTGGGACACCCCACCCCCCCGTCTCCAGCCCTCGCGGCAAAGCGGGAACAGGGAGACCCAGATTCACGACGTTTGGGACCTGCTTGCCCATAAATATTTGCTGAATAAATAAATGTCTTTGTTAGGGGACAGGAAAAAAAAACGCATAAAAAAAAAAAAACGAGTCATGGCTGAAGTCATGGGTGGGTGGCATTTGTCTACTTGGTGGTGTCGCACCCTCTAGACCCCCACCCTGCCATCTTTGGGGGACTCCTGAAGCTTTCTGTGACCTCAGGCCCCGCCAGACCCAGAAGTTTGCGAGCGATGGCTTTCCGTCAAGGGTCTCCACCAAGCTGCCACCGTGGTGTCATGGCGGAGGCAGACGGGACCCGGCATTGTGGCTGGAGCCCGTCCTCCTGCTCCAGGGGGGCGTCCACTGCCCCTCTGCCTGAGCAGAGAGAGGCCGAGGGGCTGTGTCCCCCCTGTCCCCTCCAGCCCATCCCTAAAACCAAGGACGATCGGCGTGGGGACAGGCAGGTGTAGCAATTCCTACTCCTGAGCCCACCCTGGCAGAGACCCAGGCCGGACTCGGCCCGAACCTTGACCTTTGCAAGCTCCGCAGCCTGCCCCCGGCTGCCCTGCGCGATTTTCCAAGAGCATCCCTTCAGCGAGCCGCTAGAAGTCACTAGAACTTACTAGAACTGACTAGAACTTACTAGAACTCACTAGAGACAGATACTCTCTTGTAACTGCATTGACCAGCCATGAATACCCAAAACCCTCAATCGCAGACAGCAGCAGTGGCCTCTAGAACTCACTAGAACTTACTAGAACTCACTAGAACTTACTAGAACTGACTAGAACTCACTAGAACTCACTAGAGACAGATATTCTCTTGGAACTGCATTGATCAGTCATGAATACCCAAAACCCTCAATCGTAGACACCAGTGGTGGCCTCTAGAACTTACTAGAGCTTACTAGAACTAGAACTGACTAGAACTGACTAGAACTTACTAGAACTCACTAGAGACAGATATTCTCTTGGAACTGCATTGATCAGCCATGAATACCCAAAACCCTCAATTGCAGACATCAGCAGTGGCCTCTAGAACTTACTAGAACTTACTAGAACTCACTAGAGACAGATATTCTCTTGATTGATCAGCCATGAATACCCAACACCCTCAATTGCAGACATCAGCAGTGGCCTCTAGAACTTACTAGAACTTACTAGAACTTACTAGAACTCACTAGAGACAGATATTCTCTTGATTGATCGGCCATGAATACCCAAAACCCTCCATCGCAGACATCAGCGGTGGTATCTAGGACTCACTAGAACTTACTAGAACTCACTGGAAGAGACAGATATTCTCTTGCAACTGCATTGATCAGCCATGAATACCCAAAACCCTCCATCGCAGACATCAGCGGTGGCATCTAGAACTCACTAGAACTTACTAGGACTCCCTAGAACTTACTAGAACTTACTAGAACTAACTAGAGACAGATATTCTCTTGCAACTGCATTGCTCAGCCATAAATACCCAAAACCCTCAATCGCAGACAGCAGTGGCCTCTAGAACTTATTAGAACTTACTAGAACTCACTAGAACTTACTAGAATGCACTAGAACTTGCTAGAACTCACTAGAACTCACTAGAAGAGACAGATATTCTCTTGCAACTGCATTGCTCAGCCATGAATACCCCAAACCCTCCATCGCAGACATCAGCGGTGGCATCTAGAACTCACTAGAACTTACTAGGACTCACTAGAACTTACTAGAACTCACTAGAGACAGATATTCTCTTGCAACTGCATTGCTCAGCCATAAATACCCAAAACCCTCAATCGCAGACAGCAGTGGCCTCTAGAACTTATTAGAACTTACTAGAACTCACTAGAACTTACTAGAACTCACTAGAGACAGATACTCTCTTGCAACTCCATTGCTCAGCCATGAATACCCAACACCCTCCATCGCAGACATCAGTGGTGGCCTCCAGAACTTACTAGAACTCACTAGAACTTACTAGAACTAACTAGAGACAGATATTCTCTTGCAACTCCATTGCTCAGCCATGAATACCCAAAACCCTCAATCGCAGACATCAGCTGTGGCCTCTAGAACTTACTAGAGCTTACTAGAACTCACTAGAACTTACTAGAATGCACTAGAACTTGCTAGAACTCACTAGAACTTACTAGAACTCACTAGAACTCACTAGAACTCACTAGAGACAGATACTCTCTTGCAACTGCATTGCTCAACCATGAATACCCAACACCCTCCATCGCAGTCATGAGCAGTAGCCTCCAGAACTTACTAGAACTCACTAGAACTTACTAGAACTTACTAGAACTCACTAGAACTCACTAGAGACAGATACTCTCTTGCAACTGCATTGCTCAGCCATGAATACCCAACACCCTCCATCGCAGCCATCAGCGGTGGCCTCCCCAGAACAGCAGTGTCTACACGGCCCTGGATAGGGCTCAGGCCGACCCAGCGCTTGGGGACCGACGTGGGCTTTTTCCTCCTGAATCTCATTTCTTCCCTTTTTTTTTTTGTTCAAAGCATCCTGGGCTCTTGCTGTGGGGCCTGAGCCCAAGGACTGGGCTGTGGGTGGCCTCGAACCCGAGGAACCGGCAGATGACCCCCAGCGTCACGCTCACCATTTTGTCATCATTCCCGAAGAGGATGAGTCCCGCTTTGGTGACCACGCCCGGCCGGTGGGCTCCCGGGATGGGCAAAGGTTCTCCCTCGGGGACGACGCCCGAGGTGTTCAGGGTCGAGTTGAAAAACGTCAGCTTCTGCGGAGGGAGGAAGACGGGACGGTGGCAGGGTGGCCCCGAGCCCCATGTGGCCCTGAGAGCCGTCACTTTGGCCCCTGGCCTTGAACCTCAGGTACACAACTGGGGGAAAACATCCTCAAGGCGTCACAGCATGTGTGAGGCCACATGTCCTGGGGATGCCACCAAGCACGGGTCGCTTGGATCAGGAGATGCATTTGGCTTTCGGACGCAGTGTGGACAGCCGGCTGGGGGTCGGGGGGGTGGACAGTTGTTTGGGTGACGCTGCCTCGCTCGAACCTGCGAGTCCCCAAGGGTCCCCGTCTTCAGCACCCGACCCCCACACGGCCACCCGTGGCCTGAGGATGCGGCCCCTCCCTGCCGGAGGGGACTGGGAGACCTGGGACTGGGTCTTTGTGAGTGCAGGGGTGAGACCCAAAATATTTTTTTCTTTTGAGACAGAGTGTCACTCTGTCACCCGGGCCAGAGTGCCGTGGCGTCAGCCTCGCTCACAGCAGCCTCAACCTCCTGGGCTCAAGCGATCCTCCTGCCTCAGCCTCCCGAGAAGCTGGGACGACAGGCGTGCGCCACCACCGTGCCCGGCCATCAAAATATTTCATAACCCAGCTGTCCCCCAGAGTTACCGCAGGGACGGCCACCCTTCCGCCACCGGACGGTGGACAGGTCTCTCGGGCTTTGGGGAGAGGCCGAGGTGTTAGCGGGGGCAGTTGGTTAGGGGGGTAAGGGTCAGGGCAGCGGCTGTTTACTGACAACTGTCACAAACGCGTGTGACAGCCGCGCGCGAACTCACCTGCCCGCAGGTCTCTGTCCAGGCTCCTGGCACCTTGTCGTTCCCGCGGATCCAGTTGTGGATGGCCTCTGCGGGCTGGTCCCAGTTCACCTGTGGGGACACAGTGTGTCCTCGATTGGTCTCTCCCCACGTCCCTGGCACCCTGGGGTCCGCTGCGTGGCTCGCCAAGCCCTGCTGAGGGACTTGGGGACCCCCGCAGCCTCTTGGACACAGGTCTGAGTCCCTGCACTGGTGAGCCCCATTCTCGGTGCTCTCTGACGCTGCTCAGACTTGTCCCCAGGGGTCCCACGCACAGCTTCCTGTCACCTGCAGGGCCCCTGGAGGTGCCCACGGAGCATCTGTCATCCTGCATGTCCCCAAGGCCCCTCGACCACTGCACCGCCCGGCCCACCTCACTTTGGAGACTTGTGACACTGCGTCTTGCTTTTACCCCTACTCCCTCCAACCCCTCCCCCCGCTTGGGGACTGTCCCTGCCCGGCCCTCCTAAAGAGGAAGAGGAAGGAACCCGGAGTAGCCGGTGCATGCCCCGTGCAAGCTGCCCCCTCTAATCTGGCTGCAAACAGTGACAACCTCAGCCACCCCCGCAGCCCCGGCCCACGCTCAGGCTGTCCCCGGGGGGACAGGCCACTCACCATGGCTTTCTCCTTGCTCTGAATCCCCTCGTAGGTGGCTCCTTCCGCGGGCTGGGGGACTCTCGGAGCTTTGCCCTCCGCGATCAGCCTCACGGCCTGCACCTGGGGACACCCCCGGGGCTCAGCTGTCACAGGACCCTCCCTTGGTCCCGGCCCCCCGGGGGCGACACTAAGCCCGGCCCCTGCCCCAGACTGATCCCGCCTGCCCGGCGTAGAACAGGCACCGGGGAAATAGCTGCTGTTGTCACTCTAACTCCAGGCTGCACAAAAGGGACACAGAGCCGCCGTCTCTGCCACACGAGGGGTGGGTCGGCCGGGCGCGGTGGCTCACGCCTGTCATCCCAGCACTCTGGGGAGACCAGCCTGGACAATATAGCAAGACCCCATCTCTAAATAAAATACAAAAAAATCGGGCCGGGCGTGCTCAGTGGCTCACGCCTGTCACCCCAGCACTCCGGGAGGCCGAGGCGGGAGGATCGCTCGAGGTCAGGAGTTCGAGACCAGCCTGAGCAAGAGCGAGACCCCGTCTCTACTAAAAATAGAAAGAAATTATATGGACAGCTAAAAAATATATATATATAGAAAAAATGAGCCGGGTGTGGTGGCGCATGCCTGTCGTCCCAGCGACTCGGGAGGCTGAGGCAGGAGGATCGCTTGAGCCGGGGAGGCTGAGGCTGCTGTGAGCGAGGCTGATGCCACGGCACTCTAGCCCGGGTGACAGAGCGACACTGTGTCTCAAAAAAAAAAAAAAAAAAAAGGAATGACAAGCCTTGAGCTACCAGCGCCTAAGTCTCCTCCAATTCGGGGCAGAGAGACCGAGAATGACATTAATGACACAGAGAAAATCGGAATGAGACAGAGACGCGTGACCCTAATGACATCGCACCTTAAGCTTCTGGATTCAACCACGCGTGACAGCAGCCTTCAGGATTTCTACAAAATGAGCCAAAATGTCCCCTTTTTGGCTAAAGCTATCGAAGTGGGTTCTGCCAGTCACAAGCAAGAGCCTGTCCTAACACAATGCCCTGTTTGTCCCCAACGTGTCTCTTGGAAGCCCCCAAGTGACAGGGCTCTCCGTCCAGAATCCCGGAATTTGGGGACTAGATTCCTGGCCAGCCAGGGACAAGCGCTTTCTTCTAGAAAGGGGGTGTCAGAAGGGAGAAGCCCCGCGGGCAGGAGTGTGTCGCGGGGGGCGGGGGGACAGGGCAGGGCGGGGCTGGCTCCCGGCTCTTACCATCCCCTTGACGCCTTCGGGGAAGAGGAAGCGATTGTACAAGGTGCTCACGGTGTCGTCCGGTAGCACCTCACACTCCTTCTGGAGCAGAAGGTCCCCTGTGTCCAGACCGTCGTCCGCCCAGAAGATGGTGAACCCCCCTTTCTTATCTCCGTGAATGAGGGTCCTAGAGGCAGAAGAGTGAAACCTCGAGTGTGGAGGATGCCCTGAGGCAGCTTGGTGGCCCCTCCACGTCCCCCCCCTTCCCTGCTGGGACCGATCCGCGTTCCCGAAGGAGGCAGGGGGAGGGGAAGGAAAACAACATTTATTAACACCAGCCAGGCCGGGCGCGGGGGCTCACGCCTGTCACCCCAGCACTCGGGGAGGCCGAGGCGGGAGGATCGCTCGAGGTCAGGAGGTCGAGGCCAGCCTCGTCTCTACTAAAAATAGAAAAAAATTAGCCGGACAACTAAAAATACATAGAAAAAAAAAAATGAGCCGGGCCTGGTGGCGCATGCCTGTCGTCCCAGCGACTCGGGAGGCCGAGGCAGGAGGATCGCTTGAGCCCGGGAGGTTGAGGCTGCTGGGAGCGAGGCTGACGCCACGGCACTCTAGCCCGGGTGACAGAGCGAGACTGTCTCAAAAAAAAAATAAAAATAAAAATAAAAATAAACCACCATCTAAGGGCCAGGCACCGTGGGAAAAGCTCTCTGTCCCTTGTGTAAACTTCACCCTCGCACCTTGGGGACCGGGTAGGACACGGTCATTCCTTTAACGGGTGAGGAAGGCAACCGAGGTCCAGGGAAGTGAAGTGGTGTCATCGAAGCTCAGGGGAGCCCGAATCCCCACCAGACACGTCTGAGCACAAAGCCACTTTTCCCTTCTCGGTCCCCTCTTCCCTCCCTGACGTCCCATCCGCCAAGCCACCCCCATTTCTGCCTTTTTAGGAGTCCCGTCGCCTGCCACCGTCTTGCCGGGACAATCTTCGACTCCGTCTTTCCCTGTGGGGGGGGGGCCGCTGGGAGTGGCAACAGTGGGACCCCAGGCAGATGGCCTGGGTTGGTGTCCCCTCCCTGCACACAACCGAGGGCTCTCCGTGTCCCCAGCTGCAAGGAGGGGACTCTGACAGTGCAGGGCGCTCAGCCACACCCGCTCCCGGGGCTCTAGAGCCTTGTGGATAACTTGTCACCTGTGCGTTTTACGGATGACATCTGGCAGCATGGGGCACGCGCCAGCGTGGTGCTGGCTCCGAGGCCCCTGGGGAAATGCTCGGGGCTAAGGGAAGGTGACAAGGCCGCGGACCGGTGGAGGGGGACGCAGGGGGACAGCCGCCGCTGTGCGTCCCCGTGGTCTCACCAGTTGATGGAGGAGGCCCCGCGGTGCCTGGGCAGCAGGGACGGGTGGTAGATGATGGAGCCGTGCCGGGGGGCATCGATGACCTCCATGGGGACGAACTGGCTGCAGAAGGGCAGGACGTTGAGCTCGGCCCCCAGGGCCTGGTACTTCGCCAGCACGTCCGGCAGGACCTGGCCCCGCGCCCGCCACCGGGGGAATTTGAACACGGGCACGCCGTCCTTCTCAGCCTCCAGGCCTGCGGGATGGGGGGGTGACAAGCCGGGCCCTCTGTGCACCCACCCGCACACACCGCCACCTCGGCGTGCCCAGCGAAGTGGCTCGGCCCCTCCACCCGTCACCCCTGCCAGCCCCTCCCCCACCCCGTGGGCAACACGGCAGGGGACCCACCAGCCAAGGGGACCAGGGGGGGCTCCGGGTACTGCTCTGCCTCAATTCTGACTTCTGACCCCCCCTGACCTCCGAGCACCCCCGTCTTCCTGACCCCTGCCTGACCCCAGGTGGCCCGGCCACGCCCCCTGCTCGTCCCTCTACTGCTCTGGGGCAGGGGGTGTCGTCCCTGCAGTCACATCTCTGCCCTTCCAGCTTCCTGCAGGGAGGAGGGGGGGGAGGAAGATGAGAAGGGTTCCCCGTCCTAGGAGCACCCCCAACCTGCCCCGGGAGCACCCCCAACCTGCCCCGGGAGCACCCCCAACCCGTCCCGGGAGCACCTCTACCTTATCCCGGGAGCACCCCCAACCTATCCTGGGAGCACCCCCTACCTGCCCCGGGAGCACTCCCACCTATCCCGGGAGCATCCCCAACCTATCCCGGGAGCACCCCCAACCTGTCCCGGGAGCACCCCCAACCTATCCTGGGAGCACCCCCTACCTGCCCCTGGAGCACCCCACCTATCCCGGGAGCACCCCCAACCTATCCTGGGAGCACCCCACCTGCCCCGGGAGCACCCCCACCTATCCCGGGAGCACCCTCAACCTGTCCCGGGAGCACCCCCAACCTGCCCTGGGAGCACTCCCACCTATCCCGGGAGCACCCCCACCTATCCCGGGAGCACCCCACCTGCCCCGGGAGCACCCCCAACCTGCCCCGGGAGCACCCCCACCTATCCCGGGAGCACCCCCAACCTATCCAGGGAGCACCCCACCTGCCCCGGGAGCACCCCCGACCTGTCCCGGGAACACCCCGACCCATCCCGGGAGCACCCCCAACCTGGCTTATACACACACGGACACGCACACACACATGCACACGCACACGCACACACACGGACACGCACACACGTGCACCCGGAGACTCAGCCCCAGCCCGCAGGCCCCTCCTCCTGCCCTGTCACCCTCCTCAAAGGTCTGAATCTCAGCCCTTCGGGCCCCCAAGTCCCCCTAGTGACAGCCTCTCTCTGCACCCGCCACCCTCGGGCTGCCGTCCCTCCCCCGCCCCTAACAAACACCTCTTGTGTCCCACTCCCCGTTCACCCCCGGTGTGACCTTTGGCCCCTCACTGTCCTGACCCTCTCTGCCACTGTGTCCCGGTCTCTGGTGATTCTGAGCGAGGCAGGGGACACGTGACATGAGGAGACCCGACCGCATTTGCAAAAGCTGCTGCACCAGCGACCCGTGACATTCCCCTGCGGGACACCCGAACTGGGAGGGAAGTAGGAACCCCGGCCGGGTCACCGTGGGCAGGTGCAGGGGTCCGGCAGTGTCACGCGTCACACTGTGGCCAGGTCCAAGCCGAGTCCCCTGCATCCTGCCGTGCTGAGGTCCCCAGCTCAATGGCAGTGGCTCAGACCTGTGATTCTCAAACTGTGCTCCTCCAGGAACCGGGGTACCACCGGCGTCACCCGGGGACTGGTCAGGAATGACGATTCTCAGACTCCACCCGAGTCACCCGGGTCAGAAACCCCCAGGGTGGGCTCGGCGACACTCTGTGTTTTAACGAGCCCCCCCCTGGCGACGGTGACCCCGGGGACGGGCCCACCTTTGCCAATGCTCATCCCCGGTGACCCTGCCCTGGGTTCCTTTCCCAGCCGGGGTGCTGGGGTCACAGAAGGTCAGAGTGGGACCCGGGGACAGGTCGGGCTTCTCGGGGACACGACCCACTCCCCGGGATCAGAGGGAGGGGGCAGATCTCCGCTTGGCTCCAGAAAAGTCCAGTGAGTCCCAGGGCGGGGTTTGGAGTAGACCACGATGGCCGCCCCCCTGCAGGGACCCTCAAGTCCCCCCAGCCCTCTGTGTTCCCGGGCCACCCACTCACCCAGGGGGTCGGCTTTGCCGTCCTTGTCCGGCACGGTGAACACGCCCACCACCACGTGACCCTCCTTCCTCAGGTGACAGTAGACCTCCTGGCCGAACAGGCTCTGCCCGATCACCGCGATCTTCATGGCAGCAGGACTGGGTGACAAATAAGACGGCAGTGACACAGGGCTCGCCGGCCTCGGGCCCGAGCAGAGGCAGCTCGTGGTGGCCCGTGCTCCACCTGGGGCTGTCCCCGTGGCCCCGTGGGCAGCAGGGCACGGCAGGGACACATTCCACGGGGGTGGGCAGGACCCGAGACAACATGCGTGTGACCCCAAAGGGTCCCCAAGGGTGGAATCTCAGATGCCGCAGCAGGTGAGCCAGATGGGGATCACAGAATGAGGGGATTCCTTCTAGAAACTCTCCAAACCGGCCTCTCCGGGTCACCGCACCCCCGCCAGGGGACAACCGGGCTTCCGACGGCAAAGACAGGTGTGTGTATGCGAATATTTCCTTTATATTTATTCCTCTTCCTTCAGTGCAGCCGTAGACACGGTGCCATGTCTGGCGGATTTCCCCCTCCACGTTGCTGGTCGTGCGTAGTTGCAACTGAGTTTATTCCGATTGTTCTAGAACATTCCGTGGTGTGAACGCAGCACGATGCATGGCATGAACGCATGTTTCGCGGTGCGAATCATCCTCGTCCTGAAAGGTTCCCACGGTACACCTGTGCACTTCTCTGCCAGGGCCGTACCTAGCGGTGGAATTCCTTGGTCACAGGTGTGAAAACGTCTACACCCTTAGCGGATTCTGCGGGTTTTCCAAAGTGGTTGTAGCACCTCCCACTTGCACGTGGCCTTATTATTATTATTTTTTTTTTTCATTTTAGCTATTTTCCTGACATATAATGCAGCTGTTTCATTGCAGTTTTTTTGTTTGTTTGCTTTTGTTTTTTTTTTTTTTGAGACAGAGTCTCGCTCTGTCACCCGGGCTAGAGTGCCGTGGCGTCAGCCTCGCTCACAGCAGCCTCAACCTCCCGGGCTCAAGCGATCCTCCTGCCTCAGCCTCCCGAGTAGCTGGGACGACAGGCATGCGCCACCACGCCCGGCTCATTTTTTCTATATATATTTTTAATTGTCCAGATAATTTCTTTCTATTTTTAGTAGAGACGGGGTCTCGCTCTTGCTCAGGCTGGTCTCGAACTCCTGACCTCGAGCGATCCTCCCGCCTCGGCCTCCCAGAGTGCTGGGATGCCCGGCCCAGTATCTTCTTTATAGTCACAGTTTCATACAAGCATCACTACTGTTTCCAAAACTTCTTCATCACCCCAGACAGAAACTCTGTGTCCATTAAGCAATAACTCCTCTAACCTACTTTCTGTCTCTATAAATGAGTCTGTCTGTCCCAGATATCCCGTGCGTACAATTTGTATCCAGCTTCTTCCACTTAGTATAATGTTTTCAAGGTTTATCCACACTGTAACATGTATCAGAACTTCATTCCTTTTTATGAAGGAATTTGTCGCAGAATTCTTAATTTTGGATAGCATTTTGCACCCGCAGTGTGCCCATGTGATTCTTTTTAAATATTAATTCTAAATAACCGGTAAAAAATGTTCCATCTTTTTTTGTATATTCTTTTAATATACTGTTTTCAGTTATTTTAACATCCTGGCCCGCTGGCTTGATTATCTGTGGGTCTTGTACCAATTCTCCACAATCTCGTGCAGAAAATAGAAACAGAGGACTTTCTGTCATTGTCCTTTGGCCAACATTACCCCGAGACCAAAACCAGAGATATTGCAAGAAAAGCAAACAACAGACTAATATCTCTCATGAACATAAATGTTAATTAAAATTCTCCCCGCCCCCCAAAAAAATATCTGCAATTGAATCCAGTAATGCATAAAAAAGAATTACACATACCAAGTGGGATTTATTCCGGGTTAAACATTTGAAAATCAATTAATATAATCCATCACACGCATAGGCTAAAGAAGAAATCATAGGATCACGTCAAGAGCCCCAGAAAATGCATTTGACAAAATTCAACGCCCATTCATGACAGGAACTCTCAGAAAACCAGGAACAGAGGGGAACTGAACTTGATAAAGAACATCTGCAAAAAAAAAAAACCAAAAAAACTACAGCTGACATCATACTTAAGGAGAGATGTAAAATAAAATACGTTATGCATTTTTAGGCACGAAGATGTTACGTGTCTCTGAAGAAATTTGCCAAAGGAAACAAAAACTTACGGCCATTACACAAATAAAAATACGTTCCAGTCACAAGTAACCAAAGAAATGCAAAATCCAACGGGGGACTATATTCCTCCTATAAAATCGGCAGATATTTAAAATAATAATGTTCCCTATGTTATGAGGGACTGGACAATAGGTTGGTATAAACTCCCTGGAGGAAAATTGAGCAATAAATTAGCCGGGCGTGGTGGCGCATGCCTGTAGTCCCAGCTACTCGGGAGGCTGAGGCAGGAGGATCGCTTGAGCCCAGGAGTTTGAGGTTGCTGTGAGCTAGGCTGATGCCACGGCACTCACTCTAGCCCGGGCAACAGAGCGAGACTCTGTCTCAAAAAAAAAAAAAAAAAAAAAAAAAAAAAAAAGAAAATTGAGCAATAAATATAAAAGTCCTAAAAATGGTTCATTTTTTTTTTTTTTCCTGAATCAGCATTTTCACTTCTAAATTGTGCGTGGACAAGCAAAGAATGCGCCATTTTTAAGTTACGGTAAATTAACACGGTTGTAAGCCGTGAGGTTATAACGATGTATTGTGCTTGGTGTCCAATATATAAGTCAAAATACCCCAATGGGTAACGAGACACCGTAATTTTGCAAGGCATGAATGTGTGTGTGTGTGTGTGTGTGTGTGTCTGTGCATGTTTATTTCCAGCATAAAAGCCTGCAAGTATTGACAATGAAATGTTAAAAGTCGCTGGGTAGGCCGGGCACAGTGGCTCACGCCTGTCATCCTAGCACTCTGGGGAGACCAGCCTGGGCAACATAGCAAGACCCCATCTCTAAATAAAATGCAGAAAAATCAGGCCGGGCGCGGTGGCTCACGCCTGTCACCCCAGCACTCTGGGAGGCCGAGGCGGGAGGATCGCTCGAGGTCAGGAGTTCGAGACCAGCCTGAGCAAGAGCGAGACCCCGTCTCTACTAAAAAAATAGAAAGAAATTATCTGGACAATTAAAAATATATATAGAAAAAATGAGCCGGGCGTGGTGGCGCATGCCTGTAGTCCCAGCTACTCGGGAGGCTGAGGCAGGAGGATCGCTTGAGCCCAGAGTCTGAGGCTGCTGTGAGCGAGGCTGATGCCACGACACTCTAGCCCGGTGACAGAGCGAGACTCTTGTCTCAACAACAAAAAAAATAAATAAAGTCACTGGATAGAGGTTTTTGGGTTTCAGGGTTTTTCCATGACAGTCATTATTTTTTTCTTACCAGAATGTTCTGGATTTTTTTCCCCTATATTAAACACGATTACTTATGGAAAAAATAAAGGGGTATCGAAAAAAAAAAAAAAACAGATCCTTTGGCTGCAGGTGGGCAGAGTTAGAGCAGCCGCCAGTGACTCTGTTGTCACAGTCCAGGGAAGCTGAGCTTGGCAGGGACAGGAGATGTAAGAGGGGCCTTGGCCTGTCTTGGCCTTTGGCCGCAGAAAGAGCAGGTGTCACGGGGGGAGGGGGGGCTGGGGACGAGCCCACAGAGCCCCACGTGGCCTTGGCTGCCTCGCTGAGTTTTTGCCACCGTAGAGGGCTGGCTTTGGTGGCACCAGCTACACTGTCAGGACTTCCCAGGCCACCCGAGTCCCCCAACCCGGGACCTGGCTCCTGGGGACCCAGCTGCCAGCCCTGCAGGGTCTGGGTCGCTTGCCCTGGGGCGTAGGGAGGGTGTAGGTGAAGGGGGACAGCCCAGGGGCCAGGCATTCAGCCACAAGATGTGCTGTCCCCCCCCCCAGCTGCCAAGGGTGGTCCCCTCCTGCCATCAGCCTTGTCGGCCGGGCACCTGGCAGAGAGGACACCTCAGCCCCTTGTCCCCCGACCAGCGCCCGGCCAGGATCCCCTCTGAGCCTCGCTCTACCCGCTGTCTACCCACAGCCCCGGGCACAGGGGACAGCAGCAGCCTGGTCCCCTGAGCCTGCAGACCTCAGTCTAAGCTGGGTAGACGATGTCCATTTCCCTGTCCTTGTCCCTACAAGGAACATCAGAGAGTCGTGTCCGGGGGTCACCGCTCGCAGGAAAGCGTAGGGTCTCCCTCCCCTGGGGCCAGACGCGGGGCAGAATCTCATGTCACTGTCGCGCGACCGGAGCAGGTGAGCACTGTGATTTATTGTCACTCCCGCTTGGGCAGCCAAGAAACTGAGATTCAGGACTCAGGAGAGCGGGTGAGTGGGGGGGAAACAGAGTCACCTGTCACCAGAGCTCACCTGGTGGCGGGGGTCAAGGGCGGGGGGCGGGGTTGTGGCCTCGCCCAGACAGGTGACAAGTTGGGAGCCTGGGGGGGGGAGGGGGTGCCCGGGGAGGCTGGGGTCTCTGCAGCGGGTCCAGGCACCGCGACACGGGGCTGGGGTCTGTCCCTCCTGCTCTGTCCCTCCTGGGCCAGCGGGACCCGGGGACCCGACCGGAGCGGGAGGCCAGCCGGGTCCCAGCGGCTCTGGGGACAACCCCTCCAATCACGAGACGCCCTCGCGCCAGGCCCCCCGAATCGGCCAATCGGAGGAGACCTTTCCCAGTCCCCAATGGGGTGACAGGCCCCTGCAGGGGGAGGACAGGGGTGGGCAGGCTGTCCCTCCAGCTCGCCCAGCCTCAGTTTCCTCTTCTTTAAGCCGGGCCAATCAGTAGCGCCCACCCCGTAGGGGTGAAGACTCCCGGCCGGGTCGGAGGCTCGACTGCTCCAAAGAGACCCCTGGACCCGGGTCCCAAGCCCGGCGACCCGGTGGCGAGGGGACGAGGTGGCGAGGCAGGAGCGCTCGAGGTGGAGCTTCCGGGGCGCCCCGGAGTCCCCAGATCCCCGGAGTCCCCCGGAGTCCCCCGGAGTCCCCAGATCCCCGGAGTCCCCCGGAGTCCCCCGGAGTCCCCCGGAGTCCCCAGATCCCCGGAGTCCCCCGGAGTCCCCCGGAGTCCCCCGATCCCCGGAGTCTCCCGGAGTCCCCAGATCCCCGGAGTCCCCCGGAGTCCCCAGATCCCCGGAGTCCCCCGGAGTCCCCCGGAGTCCCCAGGCGGGACAGTCCACCCCCCCCCCAGTCCCTCCCGCCCGGTCCTGCGCTCTCGGGGCGCGCGGGGACTCACCGGCTGCAGCAGCAGGCGCAGGACTTGGGGACACACGGGACCTCTGGGAGCCGCAGTCCCGGGACGGGGGATGGCGGCCGGGAGGTGGGACCCGCCCCCGCCAATCGGCCAGCTCCGGCCAAGGCCAGCGCCCGCGCGGGGCGGGGGAAGGTCACCCCGCCGGGTGGGGGCGGGGACGGTGCGCCCTGGCGCGGGGACCGCTGTGCTTGGGCGCGCGCCCGCTCACCCTCTCTGGGCCCCGGTGGCATCTACGAAGGCCACAACAGGGGGCCTGCAATGATGCGCTGATTGCACGGGGGGCGGGGGGGGCAAGACACCTGCAGGGGACCCTTCCAGAATGTTCTGGGCTTTGAAAAAGCCCCCGGCACCCAGGAGCGCCGGGGGTTCTGCCAAGCCAGGAAACTTGTGGAGCTGCATTTCCTGCTGTAGACCCAGAACCCAGTGATGGCACGCAGTAGTTGCTAAATAAATGTTTGTTGAATGACTTCGTGATGGTATTTTGCCCACACGCCAGCCCGGAGGGATCCCTCCGTTATAGGATCCCAGGAAGTCTGAGTTTATTTCATGAACACTCCTCAATTGCAGTTTTGTCACGGCTCCTGGAATGATTTAATGGACGTGTCACCTGCTCCGTCGCACCCACCCCAGCAGGACGGCAGAGACTGTCTTAGTCTCCTGGGAATTCCAAGGAGCCTCGTCCCCATCTGAAGCTGATTGAGATGCAAAGATTCTTTTTTCTTTTCTTTTTTTTTTTTTTTGAGACAGAGTCTGGCTCTGTCACCCGGGCTGGAGTGCTGTGGCGTCAGCCTCGCTCACAGCAGCCTCAACCTCCCAGGCTCAAGCGATCCTCCTGCCTCAGCCTCCCGAATAGCTGGGACTACAGGCATGCGCCACCACGCCCGGCTCATTTTTTCTATATATATTTTTAGTTGTCCAGGTCATTTCTTTCTATTTTTAGTAGAGACGGAGTCTCACTCTTGCTCAGGCTGGTCTCGACCTCCTGACCTCGAGCGATCCTCCTGCCTCGGCCTCCCCGAGTGCTGGGGTGACAGGCGTGAGCCACCGCATGTGGCCGGATTCTTGACCCTGAGCTAATTCTGTAGTGCAACGAGGCTCCGAAGGGATGTTTGCAGGGTTGAGTGTGTTTTGCATGTGGGAAAAACGTAAATAATTAGTGACCCGTGGAGGGACATGGTAGTTTTAAAACTCTTTGACGCTCCTCCCTTTGAGAAGTGGAGCTTCATTCCTCTCCCTTTGAGGGACGGGGAATGGACTGAGCAAATTCTTTCTGCTACGTGACTGTGATTTCTCAGTCCATCCTTTCGTCGACCAGACAGGGAAACTGAGGCTCAAGTTCAAAGCCTGGCAGAAGCCAGCTCGTCTGCGTCCCGGGACTGTGTGATACTCCCTGAACGAGTCTCACTGAAATCCTCCTTTGCCAGTTCGGTTCACGGTGCCAGGCTTCGGGGATGGCCTTGCACACGGTCACCTTTGGGACCCAGCCTTGGCCCTTTGGAAGTCCCTCATTCATGGCACAGAACACACTCTGCTGTAACCATCTGTAGGTTTGCGTCTCTCTCTCAGCTGCAGGACCGCCGAGGGCAGGGACAGGGACAGGGTTTGGTGGCTGGGTCCACCTGGGGAGGGCAGGGTGAGCTTACACAGCCCTCGGGTGGGGATAAAGGGATGGGAGGGCCGGGCGCGGTGGCTCACGCCTGTCACCCCAGCACTCTGGGAGGCCGAGGCGGGAGGATCGCTCGAGGTCAGGAGTTCGAGACCAGCCTGGGCAATGTAGCAAGACCCCGTCTCTACTAAAAATAGAAAGAAATTAGCCGGACAACTAAAAATACATAGAAAAATGAGCCGGGCGTGGTGGCGCATGCCTGTCGTCCCAGCTACTCGGGAGGCTGAGGCAGGAGGATCGCTGGAGCCCGGGAGGTGGAGGCTGCTGTGAGCGAGGCTGACGCCGCGGCACTCACTCTAGCCTGGGAAACACAGTGAGACTCTGTCTCAAAAAAATAAAAAATAAAAAAAAATAAAAATAAAGGGATCGGGGGGGGGGTCTGGCTCAGGCTGCGTGGACGAGAGAGACGCGGATTCTTCTGTTGTATAAGGATGATTCAGCCAGTTCTCTGGGGGCTCAGGGACTGGCTACCGTGTGCACACTGCAAAGAAAACATTAACTCTAAGGACTATGGCCTTTGGGACATCGAAGAGCGCGGGGCAAGTGACCTGGAATTTTTTTTTTTTTAAGTTTTTTTTTTTTCCCAAGTTTTTTTTTTTTTCGTTTAATTTTTAAATTTATTTTAAAAAAAAAATCTCCCACCTGCGAGTTACTCGTGGTATCCCTGACGCCACCCCCACCCCTTTAGGAGGTTTCCCCAGTGGGAATCTAGGATTCAGGGTGGGAGGGATTGAACCAGAAAAAAATTGCGAAAGGCAATTCAGATGGAGAGAATAGTAAGGACACAGCAGAGATTCACGGAGGTGGGGACATGGGTCCTTTCTGAGCAGTGACAAGACGGTGTCGCTCACTGGGCAGCTGCGGGGGACATGCTGCCAGGTGGGGGCGGGGACCGTGGGTCACCCCATGTGGTCTTGGTACCCGATGATCTGATGTCATAGCCAGGACAATTTCAATCACGTTTCAGGAAGACATTATGTCCTCAATTTTTCATTTTACAAAATAAGAACGTCTAAAAAAAACCCACAAAATCAATTTCCTGGAATAGTATTCAGCCTTAAAAAACAAGAACGTTCTGGCATATGCTACCACCAGGGTAAACCTTGGGGACATTATGCTAAGTGACAAGAGCCAGTCACGACAGGACAAGTGCTGTATGATGCCCCTGACATGAGGTCCCTAGAACCGTGTCATTCCCAGAGACAGAGAGCAGAGCGGTGGGTGGCAGGGGCCGGGGGACGGGAGCGGGGAGTTAGTGATTAATGGGGACAGAGTTTCAGTTTGGGAAGATGAGAAAGTTCTGACATGCAGGGTGGCAACGGTCACACGACAATGCGATCGTCCTCATTAATGCCACGCAACTTCAGACTATCTAAAAAGGGCTAAGATGGTATCATAAATATGTTGGCCGGGCGCGGTGGCTCACGCCTGTCACCCCAGCACTCTGGGAGGCCGAGGCGGGTGGATCGCTCGAGGTCAGGAGTTCGAGACCAGCCTGGGCAAGAGCGAGACCCCGTCTCTACTAAAAAAATAGAAAGAAATGATCTGGACAACTAAAAATATATATAGAAAAAATGAGCCGGGCGTGGTGGCACATGCCTGTAGTCCCAGCTACTCGGGAGGCTGAGGCAGGAGGATCGCTGGAGCCCAGGAGGTTGAGGCTGCTGTGAGCGAGGCTGACGCCACGGCACTCTAGCCCGGGCGACAGAGCCAGACTCTGTCTCAAAAAACAAAGAAAAAAATTCATGTTATGTGAATGTTACCAGGATTAAAAATAATTTTTCAGAAAATCAGTTTCCACCGGCCATCTTCACAATTGCATTTCAAAAGGCCACTTAGCACCCAAAAAGGTTTAGCAGTTGAACCCGAGACTGAGAGGGGCCAGGGGACAGCAGGAGGGCAGGGATGTCTGAATTAGTGGTTTTGGGAACCCCGCCCCAGGCAGTGATGATTCTGCTCAAAAAGCAAAAGCGAAGCACGTTGAAACTTATCGGAGTTTATCCGAGAAACGAAAAACCATTTGTAAACCAGGCGGGCCTTTGAAACAACTTTGAAAAGGACGTGGCCAGATGGCATTTAAGGACAGGAAGTGGAAGTG
This sequence comes from Lemur catta, assembly GCF_020740605.2. Classification (NCBI taxonomy): domain Eukaryota; kingdom Metazoa; phylum Chordata; class Mammalia; order Primates; family Lemuridae; genus Lemur; species Lemur catta. The sequence goes on along the minus strand of NC_059148.1, from coordinate 34,393,347 downwards.
ACACGAAAAGACCAACTTCACTGATTACACCTCTGAATTTTATCTCACTTGAATCATCTGCTGGAATCAAGCAAGAGGCACCTACTCATTGCACGCGTATACAGTCGCCATTGGAACAATACAGGCGTGCATCGCGTGGGCCCAGTGATAACGAGAAATTTTTTCAATAAAGACGGTTGGTCGTCCACACTGGCACATTCTGTTGCCACAACCAAGCACAGATCGAAAACTCAGCGTTTTGCAGGATGCAAAATGTGCTTATGCAGAAGGAGAGAGTTTCATAGTTACGGGTGACGCAGGGCCAATGGTGGACTCAAGTCTGCGTGGACTTTGGCAACCTCACGCCATCCTGGAACCAACCCCCCGTGGATACCAACGGACCAGTGCGCTCCTAAGTTAATTAGTGTCATTTAGCGTGAATGACTCCATCTGTTAGGCCCAGGACAGGAGCCTCGTCCCAATCCATGGCCTCTTGCAAAAAAAAAAAAAATTTTTTTTTTTTTTTTTTTTTTTTTTTTTTTGAGACAGAGTCTCGCTCTGTCGCCCGGGCTAGAGTGCCGTGGCGTCAGCCTCGGTCACAGCAGCCTCAGCCTCCTGGGCTCCAGCGATCCTCCTGCCTCAGCCTGGCCTAGAATGAAGCCACGAGGTCAAGGAGCGGTCAACTGCTCCGCCATCTTGGTTCTAGCTGCTTGGCTGGTCTTGCCTTCCTCCTGTTTTGATCCGGGTAGTTCTGAACCTTGTTTGGGGATCTTCTGACTCAGTTGAGCAACGCCTGCAGCCGTGCCTGCCAGTTCCCCGTCTCCATGGCAATCCAGCCAATTCAGTTCACTCTGCCAATTTCAGTTTTGAAGCTACACTTTGTTCTTTGGACCCTTCCAGAAGTCTAAGGGTGATAGGTCCAATGGTAACGCCATCGTGTCAGTAACATTGCATTGAACCGCTCCCTAACTTGCCCAGTAAAATGTCTTCTTCTGTCCCCGGAGATCTCTCCAGGGACACCCCAGAAAGGAAGCACATTTTCTAGTCACTTCTTAGCGACTGTCAGAGCACCGGCTCGCTTGCAGGGGGGAAGCTTCTATCTGACTGGGAAACAGGACAACTATGACAAGAACACGCTGATACCCATCCACGGAGGCCACGGAATCTAGTCCAACCGTAAAAGTTCAGAGGATCCATCACGCGGTGCAAATGCACCACTGGGCATTTTTCTTCTCTTCCCAGGACTATAAGTTCGACAAAGCAGACAGCTGTTGTGAGCGGTTTTTAGAAATCTGAGACCCGTCTCTTCACCAGTATTTTTTATAGTTTGGATCATCTTTTGTTTGTTTGTTACTTTTGAGAGACAGTCACACTCTGTCGCCCGGGCTAGAGCGCCGTGGCGTCAGCCTCGCTCACAGCAGCCTCAGACTCCTGGGCTCAAGCGATCCTCCTGCCTCGGCCTCCCGAGTAGCTGGGACTACAGGCATGCGCCACCACGCCCGGCTCATTTTTCTTATTTTTTGTAGAGACGGGGTCTTGCTATATTGCCCAGGCTGCTCTTGAACTCTTGGCTTTAAGAGATCCTCCTGCCTCAGCCTCCCGAGTAGCTGGGATGACAGGCATGCGCCACCTCGCCCAGCTAAATTTTTTCAATATATATTTTAGTTGGCCAGATAATTTGTTTCTATTTTTAGTACAGACGGGGTCTCGCTCTTGCGCAGGCTGGCCTCGAACTCCTGACCTCGAGCGATCCTCCCGCCTCGGCCTCCCCGAGTGCTGGGGTGACAGGCGTGAGCCCCCGCGCCCGGCCCGAGGAAGGTTTTTCATTTACTCTTCATCTCAGAACTGGAGGAGCCCAAAGACCTCCTCGCCCCAAAAGCTCCATGTTACGGATGGGGGAAACTGAGGCCTGGGGCGTGACGCTCCCTGGCTGAGGTCTCACGGTGAGTGACGAGGGTGGGACCAGGGCCCAGATGTGTCACTCTGTGTCCAGGAGAGAGATAGAAAGAGGCCGAAGGACACAGCACTGGGGCCGTGGGCTGTGCGGATGTTTCCTTTTCTTACTAAATGTGGGTGAACATCTGCTGAGGTCCCCAAGAATTGGCAGAAGTGACAGCCGTAGATGCGTCCTGGCTTCAGGGCTGAGGGGCCAGGGGCCCTTCTGCAAGACAGGACAAAGGTCCCACTGCCAGAGCACCAGGGGACTGAGGCCTCCTGGCACCCTGCGCTCAGGACCTGCGGGTGACCACATGGTGGCAGCACTGTCCCTCGGATGACCCTGAATCTTGATCTTCTGGAAGCCTCGTGCCAGGGAGGAGGAGGGGGTCGCCTGCGTCCCCCAGGGCTCAGGTTCCAAGATCAGGGTCGAAAGTCCCACGGAACACGCCTTAATAAGTGGCAACGTGGGGGGTGACAGGCCCAGCGAGGTTGACACCGTGGGGTTTTCCTGTCCTGCCGGGTCGGGTCGCTGTGTATGCGGGTTGCAAGACCTCGCTGCCTGAGCCTGAGCCGATTTTTACCCTCTGGAGTCAGCCTCGGGGTGACAGCCGGGAGCCGGGGACGGAGACCCCACCGTGGGACAGGCGATGCCAGGTTTGCACCCCGGGAGCAAGCGCAGAGCTCTTAGCGTGGTCCCCGTCCGGGCCCCCTCCCCGGTGACCCTCGGGTCCCAGTTGCAAAACGGCGACCGAGGTTACATCATCCTCGGCCCCGGCCAGGGCGGGACTCAGCACGTCCCAGAAGAAAACACGAGAATAAATCAAACTAAACGAAATAAAACAAGATAAAAGACGATCGCATTTCAAAGCGAAAGATCTGCTCTAAAAACTCAACCACCACCCGCAGCGACGGTGACTTTTGAGCCATCAGGGCGCACCTGTCATTTGAAATGTGATTTTTTTTTTTTTTTTTTTTTTTTTTTTTTGAGACAGAGTCTGGTTCTGTCGCCCGGGCTAGAGTGCCGTGGCGTCGGCCTCGCTCACAGCAGCCTCAACCTCCTGGGCTCAAGCGATCCTCCTGCCTCAGCCTCCCGAGTAGCTGGGACTACAGGCATGCGCCACCACGCCCGGCTCATTTTTTCTATATACTTTTAGTTGTGCAACTAATTTCTTTCTATTTTTAGTAGAGATGGGGTCTTGCTACATTGCCCAGGCTGGTCTGGAACTCCTGACCTCGAGCGATCCTCCCGCCTCGGCCTCCCAGAGTGCTGAGGTGACAGGCGTGAGCCACCGCGCCCGGCCTGAAATGTGATTTCTTTTATCACTCCAAGGAATCTCTCTCCGTGTCCTGTTTGAATGTCACCCCGATCCCAAATCAATTCAGAGACTCCCGCACCCCTTTGCCTGAGTCTGTGGCCGGGCTCGGTCACCTAGCGCCGAGGTGTGTCCTCAGCAAGGTCATCGGCTGACACTGTCGTCATTCCCAACTGGTCTCTGGCCATCGGTCGGCGGGATCCACTTTTCCTGGCACGCAGTGGCGTTGTCACCTGCTGAGTCCGGCTGTGGCTGTCACCACACTTTCTCTCTCTGCAAGAGAGACACTCCCTTCTCCTCCCCCGGGGGGTGGGGACAGAACAGTGTGCCCCTAACCATGTCCACGTCCCAGCGCCCTGACCCTGAAAACTGGCCACGTTCCATAGCAAAGAGTGATGACAGCTGCAGGTGGCATTAGGGTCACCAGCCTTCAGGTGGCAAGATGGTCCCCCATGCTCCGGCTGGGCCCGGGGTCATTAATTAGGAGTGAGGGAGGCAGGACAGCCACACCGGAATGATGTCACACGAGAAAGACTCACGGGCCACTGCCGGCTTTGAAGGCAGAGGAAGAGACTGAGGGTCAGAGAATGCCGGGGGCCTCTAAAAGCCGGGGAGGACAAGGACATGGAGCTTCTAGAAACGAACGAAGCCCTGCCGACAACTCGATCTCGGCCCAGTGGACAACACTGCAGACATGCGACCCGCAGGACCGGAAGAGGACAAAGGTATGTCGTCATTTGAAGCCACCAAGCTTGCGGCTGTTACGACAGCACCGTTTGCAATACACTGTCCTCGTTTCACAGATGAGGAAACCGAGACTCAGAGAGGGTGTGCAAGTTACCCGAAGTCACACAGCACGTGGGTGGCAGAATTGTCTTCAGGGTGTGGCCCGGGGGGACACGCGGCTTGATTTTTTTTTTTGTCCTTCTCCTTCTCAGAAAAAGGAGCTTCCCGGAACGTCCCTTCCCTCCGGGAAGGTCCTTATAAACCGACGTCTGTGACTTGGGGGACAGCCCCAGGGACGCCCCAGCCACACGGGGGTCATTTGTTCCAAACGGACACGGGAAGAATTCGGCCGGATCCCATTTGCTTCGTCCCTGCGGAGCTAGGAGGGGTTGGCTTGAGCCCTGACCCGTGTGTGCCCAGCCTGTCCCCTGCTTTAGGGTCAAGGAGAACTAGAATCCACCAAAGATGTGTGTGTCCCAAAGCCCCCAGCATCTTTGGGAAGACGAGAGGGGGACATGGCAGTTCTAGGGCCACCTCATGAGATGAGGGGACAGAAAGGAACCCATTGACAGCCAAAGATGGGGGGGACAAGACACACCTTGCAGGCAGCCTCTCCTTCTAGGGGGGGCTGGGCGTGAGGACCCAGAGCCTGGGTATTGGGAGGGAGGGACAGGCCTGTCACTGTCCCAAGGAGCCAGGGAGCCCGGGGGTTCTCTCTGGGGCAGCTCCCAGTCTGAGCCACCTCCAGAGGGAAATGATTGGAGGCCGGACCGGCAAGGGTTGGCTGTCGCGTGCACGGTCCAGGTAACGCCAAGAAAGCCACCATCTTGACCTTGGCGAGCCACGCCCATCTTCTGGGACCGGATTCCTTCAGCTCTAAAATCAGAGGTGACAAAACGACACCTTGTGTTCGTAAGATGAGACAGTAGTTGGTTTGGGGCAGAAGGGAGGATGGCAGGAGGCGGCTGCGGAAGGGGCCGGGAACAACAGCCTGAAGGTGACACACCCGTGTCCCTCTCCTCTCTCCGGGGAGACCCCAGGACGCCCTATGTCCCAGGAGAGAGCAGCTGTGACTTGTCTTTTGCTCAACTCTCTTAGGACCCGCATTTTGCTGCATTGGACGTTGACAGTCCTAACCCACTTTCCCCAGTGGCCGGCCTCCATGGGCGGGGGGACACCGCAGGCCACAGTGAGTGACACGATGTGGCCAGTGGCAGGCCCAGCGGCGTCACCTGTGAACCCGGCAGGCCCGCCACGCCCGGCCTGATTTTTTTGTATTTTATTTAGAAGGTGGGATCTTGCTGTGTTGTCCAGGCTGGGCTCCCAGAGTGCTGGGATTACAGGCGTGAGCCACTGCGCCCGGCCCACGTCGTGATTTCAGTGAGACTTCCTCCCCAAACCTCTGCCTCCCTCCACTTAAAAAACACACAGAAGCCCAGAGTTCTGAGTCAGGGGAGTTCATCCAGCGTGGGTTGTGACAGTCCGGGGCTGTCCCTGCTGGGGGACTTGGGGCAGCCTGGGACACGGGGCGGGGGAAGCCCGTGTGCTCCCCCCTGCAGACACTCCTAGGGCTGAACCCCAGCACGTTGTGAGCCTGAGGACAGGCCGGGGAGTGGGGGAAGGTGAGATGTGGGCAGGGACAGGACAGTGTGTCACACGGCCAGTCAGGAGGAGGAGGCCACCGGCCGGGCTCAGCATCAGGCGTAGCTGCTTGGTGGGAAGTCAAGTCTCACGTCAGATTTGCCCATTTTTCCCAAGATGGAAATCTGGATTTTGATAACCTCATTTTAATATCTGAATAGTGTTATTTAATTTTAATTAAATAATAAATTAAATACTAATAAATCAATGTATCAGTTAACAATAAATTATTTAATAATAAATTAATTATTAATGAATGAATTAATTTACTGAGTAGTAATAAATTAGTTCGTTAATTAATTTATTTAAGTAGTAATTAATTATTAATTAGCAAATTAATTTATTGAGTAGAAATAAATTAATTATTAATTAATGGATCGATTTATTTAGTCGTAATAAATTAATTGTTTGAATTATTAATTAATTTAATTAACTTATAGCTTAATTGAATTGAATCAATTAAAAGTCCTATATTCATTTTACTATTATGGAAATAATTTTTTAAATGATTTTAAAAGTTCTAAAATCACAGCCAAGCCACACAAAACATCATCTGTGGGCTGGAAGTTTGTAGGGCACAGGGGACAGGGGCCACCGGTACCCTGATGGCCCCATGTTCCTGCAGTGCCTGGCGTGTCATAGAACCTCAGCCAGCAGTTCCTGACTCGACGGATGAATGAATGAGTGAATGAATGAATAGATAAGTGAATGAATGAATGGATGGATGAGTGAATGAATGGATGGACGGATGAGGGAATGGATGGATGGATGGATGAGTGAATGAATGGATGGATGAAGGAGTGAATGAATGGACGGACGGATGAGGGAATGGATGGACAGACGGATGAGGGAATGGATGGACGGACGGATGAATGAATGGGTGGATGGACGGTGAGTGAATGGATGGATGGACGGATGAGTGGATGAATGGATGGACAGATGAGTGAATGAATGGATGGATGGATGGATGGATGAGTGAATGAATGGACGGACGGATGAGTGAATGCATGGACAGATGAGTGAATGGATGCATGGACGGATGAGTGGATGAATGGATGAACGGATGAGTGAATGAATGGATGGATGGATGGATGGAGGAGTGAATGAATGGATGGACGGATGAGTGAATGGATGGATGGATGGACGGATGAGTGAATGAATGGATGGACGGATGAGTGAATGAATGGATGGATGGATGAGTGAATGAATGGATGGATGGATGAGTGAATGAATGGATAGGTGGACAGATGAGTGAATGGATGGATGGATGGGTGAGGGAATGAATGGACAGATGAATGAATGAATGGATGGATGGATGAGTGAATGGATGGATGGACGGGTAAGTGAATGAATGAATGGATGGCCGCGTGAGTGACTAGATGAAAGGGTTGGCGGGATGTCCCGGTTCCCGTGGGGCCGGAGGGCTGGCGGCCACCCCGTGTCCTGCGGGGGAACGCAGGGACCAGAGGCGGTGCCGGAGCCGGCGTGCACACGGGGCCGGCTGGGACCCTGCTGACACTGTGGCTCTGCAAGGCGACAGCTGCCACTTCCTTGGCCCTCGGGCCCCAGCTTAGCACAAACACGAGGACCTGGGCTAGCACGAGCCCCAGCGACACCTGTGAGCCATTCCCAGCCGATGGCCACCTGCGGGGGGCTCAGTCCTGCGAGGCCAGGCTGGGAGGCCAGTGGCTGGGCCGGCCCAGGGACCCTGGAGCTGTCACTCGGTTGTCGGGGACTTGGAGACCCTCTGCGGGTCCCCCTGTCCACGAAGGAGCTAGAAGCTGTGTCTGGGGGTGGGGGTCTCTTGTCTGTGCAGCCCCCGCTGTGTGTGCCTGTCTGTGTGCGCTATGACATGCACGCTCAAGTCCCTTCGCCGTGTGTCGCGTGTGTGCGTGTGTCGCGTGTGTGTGTGTGTGTGTGCACGTGTGTGTGCCCCAGATCTCGTCCCCACCCACGCCCAGGTTTACCGGTGGCCCCGGCTGCGCACGCGCCCTGCGCAGCGGGGCCTCGCCCCCCCCCCCAATGCCTGACATCTGAATGTCCCCAGAGAGCCGGCCGGGTGGGGAGGTCGCCGGGCCACATTCCATTCATAACATTCCCGAGCGCGGGGAGGGAGCAGAAGGGAAGAGGAAGGATAGGCCGGCTCTTCGCAGCAGCTCCCCCCGGCCCCGGAAGCCACCCCCTCTCTCTCTCTATTGGTGGCCTCCCGAGGGGGCGCTGTGGCTGGGCAGACGGACAAGGTGCCCCAGGCCCAGGGCGACCTGGAAGGTCAGAGCCAGCCAGGGCTCCATCTGCCCGCACAGGTCCTGTCATTCCCATTTCACAGCTGGGAAAACTGAGGCTCGGAGCGCCGAAGTCACCTGTGCCTGTCATTCTCCACGCTGTTGACTGTGCAAACGCCCCGGGGCCGCTCACAAGGGGCTTTTTCCTCCCGGGGACCCGCACATCTCCTTCATCTGAGTCCCACTCTCCTCCAGGGCCACCTGGGCCTTCCCCCCCAGTCCCGACTTGTAGCCCTGCGTGTGCTTGTGTGTCTCCGGGGACAGCTTTGAGGAGCTGGGGGAACCTGACACCGACCCATCCTTCCAGCACTAAGTCCCGGGCGGGCGCGGTGGCTCACGCCTGTCACCCCAGCACGCTGGGAGGCCGAGGCGGGAGGATCGCTTGAGGTCAGGAGTTCGAGACCAGCCTGGGCAATGTAGCGAGACCCCATCTCTGCTAAAAATAGAAAGAAATGATCTGGACAGCTAAAAATATATATAGAAAAATGAGCCAGGCGTGGTGGCGCATGCCTGTCGTCCCAGCGACTCGGGAGGCTGAGGCAGGAGGATCGCTTGAGCCCAGGAGGCTGAGGCTGCTGTGAGCGAGGCTGACGCCACGGCACTCTAGCACTTGCTACGTTTTCCTTATTTATTGGGAACAGATATTTACGCAACACAGATATTAACCGCTGATACAGCACATCCGCCGCAAACTATTTTCTCCCTGCCTGGAATCGGTCGTTTCTTCGTTTGCTTACGACACCCGTGCATTTAGCTTTTGCAACATTCAACCCTGTCGGTCATTTCCTTTAGGGTTTCCAGGTTGGGTTTCCCGCTTAGCGAAGCCTTGTTCGCTTGTGGGATTTAAAAAATATTCTCCTATATTTGCTTCTAAAACTTCATTAGACATTTTTTTTTTTTTTTTGAGGCAGAGTCTGGCTCTGTCACCCGGGCTGGACTGCCGTGGCGTCAGCCTCGCTCACAGCAGCCTCAGACTCCCGGGCTCAAGCGATCCTCCTGCCTCAGCCTCCCGAGTAGCTGGGACTACAGGCATGCGCCACCACGCCCGGCTCATTTTTTCTATATATATTTTTAGTTGTCCAGCTAATTTCTTTCTATTTTTAGTAGAGACGGGGTCTCGCTACATTGCCCAGGCTGGTCTCGACCTCCTGACCTCGAGCGATCCTCCCGCCTCGGCCTCCCAGAGTGCTAGCACGACAGGCGTGAGCCACCGCGCCCGGCCACCAATATTTATTGATTTGGGACTTTTTGATAAAAGCCCTTCTCATTGGAGATAAGTGACATCTCACTGTGCTTTTTGTTCGCATTTCCGTGATGATCAGAGACGTTGAGCATTTTTTCGTATATTTTTCTGTGTTCTTTCGAGAAGTTTCTGTGACTGTCCTTTGCCCAGTTTCGAATGGGGTTGTTTGATTTTTCTTTTTTCTTGCTGATTTTCCTGAATCCTATATAGATTCTCGATATCAGCCCTTCATAGCAGGTATAATCCGCTGTTTTTATGGTTACGTCTTTCACACACCTGGAGTTTAACCCTCTTGTTTTGGGATTCTGTCAAGATGGCCCTGCATGGGACGTTGTCACTCGTGACCGCCCTGGTGTCGAGCCGGGGGGAGTGTTAGCAGCAGGGTGGGCCTGGGGGGGCCATCCAGCCTTGTCTGTCTGTCTGTCCGGGGCCCAGTGGGCAGGCCACACGCTGATGGCGTGTCCAACCCTCAGCCCGACAGTCCAGTGGGGTCAAGGACAGGCTGTAGGAGGTAGGAGCAGGATCGGGTCGGTGCTGGACCCTCAGGGCGGGTGACATCGGCCATCTGTCCCTCCCAAGTGGCGGAGTAAGTGCCAGGCAGACCCCCCAGGCAAGCAGGGTGCTTGTCCCCCCCCCTGCCCCACGCTGGGCTGAGGCCAACAATTGCCTTGAGTTGTTCTAGGATTTTGAGAAAGGTTTATTCCTGTCTGTCGTGCGAACACGCTTTAATTCAAACTCACCACCTTGACAGAGCCCCGATTGTCACAAAGATCAACTGCCATCATGCTATTGATAACGTTTTGTGTTTTTTTTTTTTGCAATCTGCCATGTCCCCAAGAGACCGGGGATATTTTGGTTTAACCCATTCATCGTTAACCATCCAAATACCCGCGGCGGCGTCATTTGGAGCCACCGCACCTGTGACAGCGTGGCTTTGGTCCCCCACCGCCTCTGAATGCCCCAGAGGAAAGAATGTGAGGAGTCCACCCGGTGCTGCCATCACTGAGCATGAGCTGTGTCCCCTCGGTGACACGTGGGTCCCCCCCCCCCTGGGGCGGGTCCCCATGGGAAATACAGGCCCCCGGGCAAGCTGGGCTTTGCTCTTGCTCTGAGTCGATGCGGATTTTTATTTCTGCAGCTCCAGCGAGCTCGTACAAGGCAGTTGGGGGAGGAAACAGACAGCCAGGGGGTGACGGGGACAAGAAAGGACACAGCAGCTCCTTGGCCGGGGTCCACCTGCCCCCACCAGCTCGGGGACCCCTGATGGATGCAGGACGGCGGGAGCTGGCCCGTGGCCCCCAGGAAGGGCAGGGCGTCTTCAAAGCATTCCCTCCGGGACACTCGGGTAGCCCCGGGGACTCCAGCCTTCACCATGCCAGCCCGGCTCAAAGGCCCTGTGTCCCCCAGGCCTGGGGTGGACAGCCAGCCTCACGATCACGCATGGAGTGAGCCGGGGGGACACTCTCCCTCGCTGCAAGTGGGAAAGGGGACCCCAGCACGGAGGGGGACTGGTCCGGATCACACACAGCCAGCAAGTAGCTCTGGCTGCACAGTCCCCACGCCAGCCTGTCACTCCAGAGCCACCGAGGTAGCTGCCTTGGCCGCGTGATGCTGTTGGGAACATGCCACAGGTAGGAGCACGGGAGGCCAGAAGGAAATTTTCATTTTTTTTTTTTTTTCTTTTTTTGGAGACAGAGTCTGGCTCTGTCGCCCGGGCTAGAGCGCCGTGGCGTCAGCCTCGCTCACAGCAGCCTCAACCTCCTGGGCTCCAGCGATCCTCCTGCCTCAGCCTCCCGAGTAGCTGGGACGACAGGCATGTGCCACCACGCCTGGCTAATTTTTTCTATATATTTTCAGCTGTCTGTCCAGTTAATTTCTTTCCATTTTTAGTAGAGACGGGGTCTCGCTCTTGCCCAGGCTGGTCTCGACCTCCTGACCTCGAGCGATCCTCCCGCCTCGGCCTCCCAGAGTGCTGGGGTGACAGGCGCGAGCCACCGCGCCTGGCCAAGAAAAATATTTTCTAGAAATCTACTGTCCGGTGTTTCTAAAGTCTAGACTGGTGTTCAGAATTGTCCTGGGACTTCAGAGTCACTTGCTACTCACCTGCTGACCCACCCAGAGCTACTTCCAGTCCTGCAAGCTCCGTTCATGGTATAAGTGTCCCATATGGTTGTGCCATTTTTTATCTTTTATGTTGTATGTTTACTATACGTTTCCTGTGTTTACCTATGTTTAGCTACACAAATACTTACCATATTTCTCAGAATGTGCCCCTGGTTTTCAATGCTGTGTGTCTAAATCATTGCCATGAACAATCTGAAAATAAAATCAGGAGGATAATTCCATTTGCAATAACATCTAAAGGAATAAAATGCTTCTAGATTAAATTTAACGAAAGAAGTGTGTAGGCCGGGCGCGGTGGCTCACGCCTGTCACCCCAGCACTCTGGGAGGCCGAGGCGGGAGGATCGCGAGAGGTCGGGAGTTCGAGACCAGCCTGGGCAAGAGCAAGACCCCATCTCTACTAAAAAAATAGAGAAACAAATTAGCTGGACAGATAAAAATATATGCAGAAAAAATGAGCCGGGCGTGGTGGCGCATGCCTGTAGTCCCAGCTACTCGGGAGCCTGAGGCAGGAGGATCGCTTGAGCCCAGGAGGCTGAGGTTGCTGTGAGCGAGGCTGACGCCACGGCACTCTAGCCCGGGCGACAGAGCCAGACTCTGTCTCAAAAAAAAAAAAAAAAAAAAAAAGAGAAGTGTGTAAGGATATTGAAAAAACAAACTCAGGTTGTCCTAGTGTCGTCTCACGACTCAACACAGAAAGCTTCTGTGACCAAATATGTGACAATATCTCCCTTCGAACCCACCAAGCAATTCCATCAGCTTCCCCAGCCGGTACTAGCTGGGTATTGAGAACTAAAATAAAATCTTAAGGCTTCTCCCACCCCACCAGCTGACTGAATGGACCCCCTCCTGGCCAAGCGGATACCCTCCAACTGAATTGCCTGCCAGGAGGAGGGAGGTCAGACACGTCCCCTCCCTTTTTGGGGATGTCCTTTGTCACCCATTAACAGGCCTAAGGGCATGCACGACACACCTGCAGGTCACACACACCCTCTTCCCTTTTCCCTTTATTGTTTCAGTCTTCGGTTTCATGTTTGTTAAGTTCTCTCCTTCATCCCGAAGATTCCATAAACATCCCCTGAAATATGCTTCTCATGTTTTTCGGGTTTCATGTTACATTGGAATCTTAGATCCATCGAGAACAAGGAGCAGAAATGTAATTTTATTGCATTTCAAGGGCCTGGCCGTTTGCCCAAACTGTTGGTTGAAGAAGAAAAGCCTACGTTTTCCCTGCTGGTTTAAAAGGACATCATGTCACATACGAAATGTTTGCACGGCTTCAGGTTGACATGTAGATTTCCTATGTCGTCCTATTGCATTTCTGCATCAGGAATTCAAAGTCGAAAAAAAAATTTTTTTTTATTTCTTTTTTTGGAGACAGAGTCTGGCTCTGTCGCCCGGGCTAGAGTGCCGTGGGCATCAGCCTCGCTCACAGCAGCCTCCAATTCCTGGGCTCAAGCGATCCTCCTGCCTCGGCCTCCCGAGTAGCCGGGACTACAGGCATGCGCCACCATGCCGGGCTAATTTTTTCTGCATATATTTTTATCTGTCCAGCTAATTTGTTTCTCTATTTTTTTTAGTAGAGACGGGGTCTCGCTCTTGCTCAGGCTGGTCTCGAACTCCTGACCTCGAGCGATCCTCCCTCCTCGGCCTCCCAGAGTGCTGGAGTGACAGGCGTGAGCCACCGCGCCCGGCCAGAAAAGATTTTTAGTTTTATTATCTGATGAGACAAACCCAACTCCACACCCACTTGGCTCTCTTTTCAAATATTTCTTGCAAGAAAAATGGATATATTTACATTATGTCTTTCTAAGCCTGGACATGTGTCTCTGTGCATTTACTAAATAATTTGCATTTCTCAGGGAAGCGTTGAAGTCCTCTGATTTCACATCCTATGTGCGCTTCCTTGTGTGAGTATATCCCTAGGAATTTCTGCTTTCTCGCTGAATTGTGAATGGGACCTTTTTTTCCCCCTCAGTGTATTTTGTTGCAGCTATTTTGGGCCATTTGGCAAGCCACAGGGTTTTGTATATTTATTTTGTAACTGGCCAACCTCGCTGAATTCTCTTTGCAGTTTGCATAGCTTCTTTCCTCCTGTGGTTTGCTCTGGGTGTTTTATTCCTGTACCCCGTTTGTGGCGACAGCCCGGACCTTGCAAGGGGAGTCCCAGCCTGGTCCTCCTCGGGAGGGGCGGGGGTGGGGGGTGGGAGGAGACCCAGCCTGGAGAAGAAATATTTATTTCACCCTCTGCGAGCCGTCGGGGATCCAGCTCTAAAGAAAATATTTTTATTTTATTTTATTTTATTTTTTATTATTTTTATTTATTTTTTTTTATTTTTTTTATTTTTTTTTATTTTTTTTATTTTTTTTATTTTTTTAATTTTTTTTTATTTTTTTTATTTTTTTTTTATTTTTTTTATTTTTTTTTATTTATTTTATTTTTTTTTATTTATTTTATTTTTTTTTATTTATTTTATTTTTTTTTTTTCCGTGAAGGAGGTGCTTTTACGTCAGCTGGTGTTTTGGTCGGGAATTACAGAATGTACTTTGCAACCGGTGGAAAACACACACGGCTTTTGAAAACCAGGCCTCCTCCAGCAAGATCAACAACGAATGTGCAAATTTTCTCACACCTTGGAAATGCAGGAAAATGTGTACTCAGGGGGCTGGCCCGGTGCCCAGCTGGGGAAGGTGCCAGGCGGGATGAATGCTAGGGACAGGGGCTTGGCGCGTCCTTGCTGGCCAGACTCTGAGGAGCTAGCTGCTAAGAGTCCCCTCCACAGCCCACGGGCACCCTCGTGCAGGGCAGCTGGCAGCCTGCACAGCTTTGCCAACTGCATGCATCTCCACGTTGTGGCCGCGTCATCTCATGTGTGAGCCATGTAGCACCACAGGGAACACGCCTTTGAAGAAGAGGAACTGCGTCTTCGCGATAAGTTCATGTCACAGACGTTTGGGGACAGGACTGGATTCGAACCCAGTTTAAGCCCGCGATCCTCAAATGTTTTGATCTCAAGACCCCTTTACGGGCCGGGCGCGGTGGCTCACGCCTGTCATCCCAGCACTTTGGGGAGACCAGCCCGGGCAACATAGCAAGACCCCATTATCTAAATAAAATGCAGAAAATCAGGCCAGGCACAGTGGCTCACGCCTGTCACCCCAGCACTCTGGGAGGCCGAGGCAGGAGGATCACTCGAGGTCAGGGGTTCGAGACCAGCCTGAGCAAGAGCGAGACCCCGTCTCTGCTAAAAAAAATAGAAGGAAAAATGATCTGGCCAACTAAAAAAATATATATAGAAAAAATGAGCTGGGCGTGGTGGCACATGCCTGTAGTCCCAGCTACTCGGGAGGCTGAGGCAGGAGGATCTCTTAAAGCCAAGAGTTCCAGACCAGCCTGGGCAATATAGCAAGACCCCATCTCTACAAAAAATAAGAAAAATTCGCCAGGTGTGGTGGCGCATGCCTGTAGTCCCAGCCACTCGGGAGGCTGAGGCAGGAGGATCGCTTGAGCCCAGGAGTCTGAGGTTGCTGTGAGCGAGGCTGACGCCACGGCACTCTAGCCCGGGCGACAGAGCGAGACTCTGTCTCAAAAAAAAAAAAAAAAAAAAAGGGGGAAAAAGAGGCGACCACACTGGGGTGTGAATGACCACAGCTAGGACCGGTGGGTGTTGTCCCGGGCCGGCTGTGGCTGGGTGGGGACCCTGCCACCTGCAGTCACCTGGCCGGGCTGCAGCATCAGCTGCTCTCCCAGAATGTTCGAGAGGAGCAGAGGCCTAGAATTTGGGCACCTCCCCGACCCTGCTCCTGCCGAGGCTTGGCTCCTTCGTCCTCCAGCCCGGGAGCCCTCAGGGGCCTGTCAACAAGGTCCCCAACCCTCAGCGGAGGCTCCGCGTGTGTTCCTGGTGACGTTTTCCCAGTGACAACTTCGCCCAGGTATGTGCTTAACCTTCCCGCTGCGAATTTTAACATCTCACCGGGGACCCTGGTGCAGCGGTGGCTGCTCCCCTCTCGTCCCCTCCACGGTTTGTCACTGGAGTTCTTCTGCGGGGAAGGAGTCCACCGGCTTTGGAACATCAATGATTAAACGCCACTCCAGTCCCCAGAGCCCGGGGCAGGAGGACAGCGGGGCTTCCAGTCCAAAGGGTGGCCGGAGTCACTTTTTAACCGGGCGGGCACTTGTCCCTGGGCACGGGCTGACCTTTGTCGTCACTGCCCTCTCTGGCTTCGAGCCAGCCCTGCTGCTGAGGTCAGCAGGCCCCGCATGAGCCCGGCGTGTGCTCGGGGACAGCTCCAGAGGGCAGGGCCTGGCTCCTTCCTGCGGGTCCAAGCGTCTCTGCTGTCCTTGTCCTGCCCCAACGAGGCCACCTCCCTGCCACGGCCTCCCCTCTCCTGGAAGAGACACACTCAGGTCTGTTGCCAGTGGCTGTCCCCTGTGCATGCACATGTACACACACGCTGTCCCCATGCCTGCACATATACACACATGCACATGTACACAGATACATATACACAGGTGCAAACACACACATGCATAGATGCACACGTACACAGACATATAAATACACGTGCACACAGATAAACACATATATGCATATACATATGCACAAACACACACATGCATGGATACACACATACACACATACATATACACACATATATGCATATACACATGCACAAACACACATACATGCATGGATACACGTGTACACATACACATACACACATACATATACCCGTATGTACACACATACACATATATACACATATATGCACAAACACACACATACATGCATAGATACACTTGTACACACATACATATACATGTATGCACACACATATATGAATATACACATGCACAAAGACACACATACATGCATGGATACACATGTACACATACACATACACACATACATATACCTGTATGTACACAGATACACATATATATGCACAAACACACACATACATGCTTGGATACACACGTACACATACACATACATATATCCATACACACATACACATATACATATACACATATGTACACACATAGACTCAGATAAACACATGCACACACATACATGCAGAAATGCACACATACATGTACAGACATAAATACACATACACACAGATAAACACATATATGCATATACATATGCACAAACACACATACATGCATAGATCCACACGTGCACATATAGATACACATACATACATACATATACACATATGTGCATACATACAGATAAACACATATACATGTATACATAAGCACACATAATACATGCATAGATACACATGTACACATATACACACATACACACATATATACATATACACACATGTACACACATGCACACAGATAAACACATATACACGTATGCATATGCACACACGCATGCATAGATGCACATGTACACATATACATATATATGTACATACATACACAGATACACATACGCATATACATATGTGCACACATGCATGCATAGATGCACACATACATATACACACATACACACGTGTGTACACACATACACACCTATGTGTGCACACATGCATATATATGCACATGCACACATACATGTGCACATACACAGTTACTTAGACACGTGCATACACATGTCTGAGCTCACCTGGCTGCACGTGCATGCAAGTATCGCACACACGTGCACACACGTGCACATACATGCACATACATGCATGCAGCATTTTACGAGAACCCTCCAGCGGCAGCCTAGCTAGTGGTCCCCTGACCCCCTCCCAGGCTGCCCCGTGGCTGCTGGGCTCCCCTCTCTCCGCAGTCTCGGGGAGAAGCCAGGGCTGCCCTCTGGGACCACTTGGTGGCCTTTCCCAACTCTGCTGGACGTGGACGTCACACAAGGGGGATCTCTGATGACATCGGGGCCACGGATCCAACTGCAGTTCGCGCCGCCTGGTGTAGGAGGGGAGGGGCAGCCGCATTGGACTGTCTGGTTTCCATCCTTCTAGCGATTCTGTCCCACCACGGCTGTGACAGTGACCACAAACTCTGTGTCTTCAAACCACACTCGTTTAAGAGGTCTGAGAATCAACGTGTCATCAGCAGGGCTGGCTCCCCCTGTAGCTAGAGGGGACTCTGCTTTCTTCGCCTTTTCCTGGTGCTAGTTCTCGGCAGCCTCAGACTCCTGGGCTCAAGCGATCCTCCTGCCTCGGCCTCCCGAGTTGCTGTGACTACAGCCATGCGCCACCACGCCCGGCTCATTTTTTCTCTATATATTTTTAGCTGTCCAGCTAATTTCTTTCTATTTTTAGTACAGACGGGGTCTTGCTACATTGCCCAGGCTGGTCTCGAACTCCTGACCTCGAGCGATCCTCCCGCCTCGGCCTCCCAGAGTGCTGGGATGACAGGCGTGAGCCACCGCGCCCGGCCAAGTTCCATTTTTTTTTTTAAAAATCCACCTCCCCCCCGGCAGGATTTGTGCTGGAATCACGTTGAACGCTAGATCAGAGTGACAAAAGTTGGAATCTTTACGAGGCTGAGTCTTCCCGTACAAGAAAAATGCTAGACAGCCTCCTTTGGTCTCCCTTCTGTCTCCCGTTAAGGTTTTATTGTTTCCCCGACCACTGGGACTGTTTGTGATTTTCCTCACCGTCATGAGAGTCACGAACACTCTCGCTCGCGGGTTCCAGGACAAGAACCAGGAGTCCCCGGAGCAGAGTTACGGCCGGACCCCCTCCGTGTCCCCGGGCACGGGACCGAGCCGGCTGAGGTCAGCAGACTCCCGGCCGACGGCGGTCTCCCGGCTGTGATGCCAAACCACGGCTATTTCACAGCGGTGAGCTTCGAGGTGGGCTGTTCCTTACGCGGCAGTTGCTGACTGACACAATGAAACGTGAACGGCCTATCCATGTGCGCGGGTCGATCTCGCGGCTGCCCATCGATCGAACGGTTTTATAAATTCTGACAGATTTCAGTTGATCGTTTCCTGCCTTTCCGGGTGATCACCCCGAACGCTGCGGAGGTCCCCTTTCCCCTTCCTTTCCTATCGTCGTCCCTTATTTCTTTTTCTTGTCGTATCACATCGGCAAAGACTTTGCAGACAACGAGAGGCTGTATTTACGTCTGTGCATGTGCTGGGTGTGTGATGCTGTTTGTGAACGGATACAGGTGTGTTTTCTAGCAGCCTGAGAACATTTCCGCGGGCGTGGCGAATCTGTCCGGAGTCCCTCTCCTAAAGAAAAACCGAAAATGTCATCCCAGCACCCTGGGAGGCCGAGGCGGGAGGATCGCTCGAGGTATGGAGTCCGAGACCAGCTTGGGCAATGTAGCGAGACCCCGTCTCTACTAAAAATAGAAAGAGATGATCTGGACAGCTAAAAATATACAGAAAAAATGAGCCGGACATGGTGGCACATGCCTGTAGTCCCAGCCACCCGGGAGGGTGAGGGCAGCATGGTGGCAGGAGGTAAGATACCTCCTCACACTCAATTCCACGGACGCAAACTCAAGAGTCGCCAGCCCCCATCATAGGGTGGGCAGGGTGCACCTGGCCTTTTCGGCCAAAGGCTCAATATGTGAGGCCACTCAATTGTCCAAGGGTACAATGCCCTGGGGTTGGGCGTACGTTGGGGACCCTTCTTACAGCTACAGGGCTGGCCCCTCTGTGGGGGTGGAAGGAGTGAGCCCCGGGCTCTGGCGTTGAACACAATGGTCCAACCATTGGTTCTCCCAATAGATCCGCCATATTGTGGCCGTGCACACGGGTCCCCAGCGAAGACTCCACTTCCCAGCTCCCCTGGCAGTGGATGAGGCCAGGCGATGTGACTGGATGTGACTGAGCTCTGGGCACAGGGACGTGCACAGAAGTGGCTGTGCGGGTCCCCCACTGGCCCGCACCTGTTGACACGTCTTGGGTTTTGGAGGAGCCACGACAGTGCAGGAGGCTGGGAGCTCCGACGAAGGCCACCCTGTGAGCCCAGACTGCTCACTCGTGGGCTGTCCCGAAAAGGGGTGACACAGGGGTCCCTCTGCAGCCTCTCGGTCTGCCCTGGCCCTGGGGCTGGCTGCAGCGGGAGGGTGGCAGGCTCTCCCGCCCAGAGGGGACTGCTTAGAGCACTCCTGTCACCCCCACCCACATTCCCTGTCCCCAAGACAGCCAGTGGGCTGCTGGGGACACACGTCAATGGGAGGTTGGCGGTGTGTACCGTGTACTGTGGGTTCTTGTCGTAGGAGGTACCTATGCCCGAGGGCCTTCCTCCTGCAGCGTCACTGTCCTGGCCAAATGACAGTCCTCCCTGTCCCTCCCTCCTCCCTCTTATCTGGGGCTGGATGACAACAGGCTGTGTTAACCCGGCTGGAAATCAATGCCTCGCTTCCCCGGAGCACGTTGGCCCCACGGGGGGCACTTGCGGTCAGGGTCAAAGGGCAGAGGTCACCAGGGCCAGCCTAGGCAAAGGCCACTCAGGACGGGATGTCCATCCTCCAAGGAGCGGGACAGACAAGTAGCGGTCGGTCCCCAAGCCAGCGAGCACGATGGCTTCTAGCTTTTGGGCTGTGTGTGACGTGCCACTCCTGTCTCTGTCTCTCTGTCTCTCTCACCCCGTGACACCTCTCTGCTGCCAACCCCCGGGTGCTGTGCCACCTGCCGGCAGATCTCCAAGGCTGTCACTGAGAAACACTTGTCCTTGGGTCCCCAACTGCCCCAGCCTCCCAGCCGGTACACGGTGGTGGACAAATGGGTACAAATCTCAACGGCAGAGATCGCACATGAGTTGGGCAGTTAGGGACGGCAGAAGAGTCGGTCTCACTGCGTCCCCGGGCTTCTCAGAGTGTCACCTCTCTGCCTGGTCGAGATTCCTAATATTTTAGGCCAGGCGCGGTGGCTCACGCCTGTCACCCCAGCACTCGGGGAGGCCGAGGCGGGAGGATCGCTCGAGGTCAGGAGGTCGAGACCAGCCTGGGCAATGTAGCGAGATCCCGTCTCTACTAAAAATAGAAAGAAATTAGCTGGACGACTAAAAATATATAGAAAAAATTAGCCGGGCGTGGTGGCGCATGCCTGTAGTCCCAGCTACTCGGGAGGCTGAGGCAGGAGGATCGCTTGAGCCCAGGAGTTGGAGGTTGCTGTGAGCGAGGCTGACGCCACGGCACTCTAGCCCGGGTGACAGAGCCAGACTCTGTCTCAAAACGAAAAACAAAAAACAAACAAACAAAAAGATTCCTAATATTTTCATGGTCACTGTGCAAGAAGGAAGTGACATGGATCTAGGGGGCTCCAAAAGGGTAAATAACCTCCCTACCAGCACTCAGCGACCAGGGAGTGCCAGGTGGCTAGGAGCAGGGGACCCCCGAGGGACCACAGGGGACAGTGGCGTGTGGCCTGGATTTGGGTTTAAGGAACACCAGGGCGGGAGGTCGGAATGAGCAGAACCCCCGTGGCTGGCACGGAGCCGGCCCGACCCTGCTGGCCCAGGGCTGGGGACCCCAAGGGGCCTCTGTGTCCCTCCGAGGACAAAACCAGGTCCCCTGAGCTCTGGAGATGCAGACGCATCCACTGCGCCCCAGAATGGTCCCCAGGTCCCCTGTGCCAAAGCCCAGGACGCCACCCCAGCAATGCCAAGACGCTGTTAAGAAGTTCTGGGTTTTTTTTTTTTTTCTCTCTCTTTTTATTGGCAAAGTAAATATTTTTATGAAGGACCAAAGAAAATATACAGAATTGTCACCTATGTACACCGGCTTTATAGATCTTTGTTTGCTTTTTGAAATTTCAAATGTACACAAACGTTGATATGTTATTAAAAGATCTTTTTTTTTTTTAATGTCGATGTCGCTATGTACAGTTTATTTACATACATTCATAGGATGCGAAATAAACCTGTCCCAAACACGCTGGTCGATGTCGTATTAATTTCTAGATGGAAGGAAGGAAGGAATGCGTTTCTCCATCGGGGTGGGGGTCGTCTAAGTCCTTCCGCGCCCCGGCCACCCGGCCTGCTGCCGGCTCCGGAGGGCGTCCTGGAGGCGGGCACCCGGATTTGTGCGGGGACACCGGAGCAGGGGCGAGCCACCCTGGGGGGGAGGGACCCTCCGGCTGTGTCTCTCCGCCCCGTGCGTTTAACCTAACCCAAGCACGTGCAGTGCCAGCTCCCAGCGAGGGTCGCCTTTGGCCTCTCCCAGCGCCAGGCCACTCGGTGATCGCGCCGGGGGAGGGAGGCATCTTGGACGGAGGAGGTGGCGGGGACGGAGCCCTGACACCCGCAGCGCAAGACCCGGACTTTGGCCTACTTCCTCCTCCGCCAGCAAGGCTCCCTCCGGGAAGGCGACATTTCCCAACTGCACATTTCATCTTGCCCAAAGAGCCGCCGGCGAAGCGCTGGCGTTGGCCCCGGTGGAGAGCCCAGTGGGACAAGGGCCAGGGCTCCCCTCCGCCCCCCCAAAAAAACACCCCTTCTCCACTCAGCTGCTGCAGCTGACGCCGCCCCCCAACCCTGCAGAAGGGAGGCGCGAAGGCACCAGGGCGCAAAGGCCTGTCCCAGCCGCGCACCCCAGCCGTGCGCCCCATCCGCGTGCGCCCCAGTCGTGCGCCCCAGCCGTGCACCCCAGCCGCGTGCGCCCCAGCCGTGCGCCCCATCCGTGCGCCCCAGCCGTGCACCCCATCCGCGTGCGCCCCAGTCGTGCGCCCCAGCCGTGCACCCCAGCCGCGTGCGCCCCATCCGCGCGCCCCAGCCGTGCGCCCCAGCCGTGCGCCCCAGCCGTGCGCCCCAGCCGCGTGCGCCCCAGCCTCCAAGGACGCAGCGCGGCTTAAGTCCCCCCCCCCCCAAAAAAGGCATCGGGTGACGGGCTCTGGGTGCAGAAGGTGGGCTGGTAACCTTGCCACGGTCCTCTGGAGGTGGCCAATAAGTTATTCCCGCCCTCTCAAAAAAAAAAAAAAAAAAACCCCAACCAGAAATGGGGGTGCGGGCCCGGGGCGGGGCGGCGGGTGCTCAGTTGACGGCGCGCACCGAGCGGCTGCCCCGCGGGAAGCGGTGCACCTTGATGTGCTTGGAGAGGTGGTCGCTGCGCGCGAACTTCTTCTCGCACACCGGGCACTGGTACGGCTTCACGCCCGAGTGCGAGCGCCGGTGTCGCGACAGCTCGTCGGAGCGCGAGAACCTGCGGGACACGCGGGAGGGGCGGGTGGTCAGCCCTGTGCGCTCGGGGAGGCCACACCGGTTCCCGAAATAGCCACCGGGCAAAGCCACTCTCCCGGGCTCCGCGAGCGTCCCCTGCCGCCCCCACCCCCCCAAAGATGGGGAGGGTCACAGAGAGAGGCCAGGGCGCGCGCGCGACAGGTGCCACTCTGGTGCGCCAGGGCGGCTGCTGAGCGCTGCGCACGGGAAAGGCCCCCAAGGCCACCGAGCCGGGGACTGAGTCCCCACGGCCCTCCCGGTTGGGGTCCGGAGCGTGCTGGAGCGCTCAGGCCCCAACCCCGGCCACCTGTCACAACCCGTTCCGCATCCTCCTGCTGGACCCGAACTCCCCAGGGGTGTCCCCCAGCGCTGCGGGGATGTCCCTGGGTCCTGTCTCTCCTGCTTCCCCTGTGGCAGGGTGAGGGGTCCTCCGGCTGGAGCCCAGCCCACCACGCCTGGACCAGGCTGTCCCGGCAGCAGGACCCCTCCCACCCCACTTACCCCACACACACACTCTCTCTCTCTCCTCAGCGCTCCACCTGCACGCACCTTTCCTTGGTCCCTCCTGCCACAGGACATTTGCACAAACTTTCCCCTCCATTGAGAAAGCTCTTCCCTCCCCTCTTCTTGCGCTCTCCTACCCATCCTTTAGAGCTCATCTCAAACGTCACCTCCTCAGGAGAGCCCTCCAGGATTGCAGCCCGGTCTGGGCACCTTCGGCATCGTGCACCCCTCTTCCCCCCCACTCCTGCCGCCGCTGCAGTTTTAAATCCGTCTCAACTTTTTGATGGGCGTCAGCCTGGCCCGCTAGACCGCGGCTCCACGCGGGGCACGTCTGTCTGGTGCCCTGTGGTCTCCCCGATGACCAGCCCAGTGCTTGGTGTGTGACAGGTGCTCAGTGAGGGCATTTCAATGACAGAGTGGGCGCAGCGAGCAGCCTCAGGACAGAGCAGTGTCACGGGGACAGTCCCTGTGCACACATACACGCGTGCTAACCTACACACATACATGTGCTCACGTACACACGTGCACATATACACACGTGTACACATGCATGTGCTCACACGTGCCCACATACACATACATGTGCTCATGTACACACGTACACACACATGTATACACATGCATGTGCTCACACGTGCACACATACACATACATGTGCTCATGTACACACATACACACACATGCATACACATGCATGTGCTCACATACACATGTGCACGCATACACATACATGTGCTCGTGTACACACGTATACACACACGTATACACATCCATGTGCTCACATGTGCACACATACATGTGCTTATGTACACGCGTGCACATATACACACATATACACATCCATGTGCTCACATACACACATGCGCACAGATACACATACATGTGCTCGCATACACATGTGCACATATACATGCACACACATGCATGTGCTCACATACACATGTGCACGCATACACATGCATGTGCTTGTGTACACACGTATGCACACACGCATACACATGCGTGTGCACACATGCACACAGAGACACATACATGTGCTCGCATATACACGTGCACATGTACACGTAAACACATGCATGTGCTCACATACACATGCACACACATACACATACATGTGCTCATGTACACACGCATGCACAATGTGCTCATGCACACATACACACATACATGTGCACATACGTGCATGCACACATGCTCACGCATACACATGCATGAACACACATGCACACACAGGAGCACCGGGTCCAACGCCCCATTCCCAGACCCGGGGCCACGTGACAAGAGGCGCTGCCCCAGGGTAGCAATTCCTGAACCGGTAGGGGCTGGGGACCCACCCTCTGTCACCCCTCTGTCATCCCTCTGTCGCCACCCCCTGTGGGTGGAGGCCTCGACTCTGCAGCCTGAGGAGGAGCAGAAGGACCCAGCAGAGCACGCACTGGGCGGGACCCAGGCGGGTGGCAGGAGGGGCGTGTAGGGGGACAAGGCCGTCAGCCTCGGCTGCTGCCCGGTGCCAGGGTCCTGCTCCCAGACGGTGACGGCGTCTGCACTTGGAGGCTGGCACCTCCCCCCCGCCCTGCCCCCGCATCCTGGAGCGCCAGCGGGGCCCGGCACAGGGCAGGGCTCTCTGCACACCTTCAGACTACATGACTCTCCTGCCTGCCAGATGACGACACCGAGGGTCAGAGTGGTCAGGGCCTCATCTAGGGGCACTAACAAGAAAGAGCAACCGAGGCTGGAGCATAGGTCTCAGCAGGGTCCCCTAGACCTGTGTCCCATGGCCAGGACGACCGGCCCCCGGCCAGAGCTGAGCAAACGGCTTCTAAGTAGACGAGCTGGCCCAGGGCAGGGACAAGCAGAATGCCAGGCGTCCCCACACACAGGTGTCACCTGGTGCCTCCCTGCCCAGGGAGCCCGGATTAGCCCCGTCGGACCTGCAAGTTACACCCAGGGCTCAGGGAGGCCAACTCACGTGACCCGAGGGACAGCAAGATCTACCCTGCTGTCCCTGCCTCAACGGGCCCCACCCTGGGCCTCAGTTTCCTCACGTGTCCAGCGAAGACCTTGCAACTCCTGCTTGCCTTCCGAGATTCACCTCAGAGGCCACAGGCAGTGACATAGAGCCACGGCAGCCCTCTGTCCCCGGGGACACCCTGGGACACCCTGGGACGGCCAGGCCGGTCGAGCCTCACTCATGAGCCCCTTCCCGCTGCCGCAGGGTCCAGGTGGGGGGTGCCAAGATCCCGGAGCCTCAGTTTCCCCTCCCGGAGACGAGGAGAGTGACAACACTAGCCCACAGGATGGTGACAATTGGAGAAGGGAACCAGCACCGTGCTGGGAGCTGGAAATTGTTCCAGAATCCTGCGTTCTCGTTCCCTGCGTGGGGCTCAGCGCAGGGCCCCGTGTGTGTCGGGCCGCGGGACGGAGGACGCACGGGAGCCCAGGCGACTCCCGGGGCATCCCATAATGTCAGCACCGGCCCACGCAGCACGGACGGGTGACACTAACCCGCCACCCTCCACGAAGCCATCATCGTCAGCCGTCCATGCTCGGGGACCCCGATGGCAATGGTGCGTCTAGACTTGCGAGTGCACAACCTGCCCAACCGTACCTGGGCTCTGCCTGCTAGCGGGGAAGGGGGCAGAGAATGCCGGGTCCCCCCAGGGGCAGCGGTGCCACAGGGGTCAAGAGAGCAGGCTGGTGCCGGAGCACTGGGTTCGAGTCCTGTCCCTGTCACTTTCTCGGGGCCTCCCACTGCGGGTGACAACCGTACCTGGCAGAGGAGACTGCCGGGAGCTACTGACGCTCGTGTTTGCTGTGGCAGGAGGGGACTCTTTCTGGACGGAATGGCTTGGCCACCCCAGAAGGGGACGTTCCGCTGCTGTGAGGGACAAAGGAGGCCTGTGTCTGAGAGGGAGGCGAGGAAGTTTCTAGAAAGGCGGCGGACGCTTCCCCGGAGGGTCCGATCGGAACAGGGAAAGCCCGGTCGCGTCACCGGAGGGAAAGGGACAGGAGGTGCTGAGTCCGGGCCCGACAGCACGAGGAGGTGGGGTTGGGTCCCCGACTCCTGCAGGGCACGGAGGTCACCGGGCTGTTCTCTGCACACGGGACACGGCACCGGGGCCAGAGGCTGCCTGGGTCTCGAGAGGGACATCCCAGGCACAAAAGCCACCAGGAGGAAGAGGAGGGGCCTTGGCGTGCGGAGCAGGGGTGGGGTCCCGAGTCGGGGGGGTCCAGACAGCCCCGGCTGAACGCCTGCTTTCCCGCGTCCTCGCTGTGTGACTATAGAGGACTCGCTTAACCACTCTGTGCCTTAATTTCTCCCTCCGTAAAATGGGCACAAGCGTTCAGAGCAGTGCCCGGCGCGCTCGGAGGCTCGGGGCTGTCCCCGTGACCGCTGTCATCAGCTCTTTCCCCAGATCGGAGGCAAAACGGCTAAAGCAGCCAACAGCGTGGGTCGGGGAGGGGAGACACAAGCGGCTACGGTGACAGCAGGTGGGGGGTGACAGCAGGTGGAGGGTGACAGCAGGTGGGGGGTGACAGCAGGGCCGAGGCGCTGGCCTAAAGGTGCACCCCAGATTCACACTCGCTACCTATGTCCCTGTGGGCACGGTCGTGGGATACAAACATTCTGTGCCTCAGTTTCCCCCTCTGTAAAACGCGAATTGGAGCCCACGCTTTTACACGGCTCTTGTGCGGACTCAGGACGGGCAGTGCGACAGCTGGGACCGTCAACAAGAGCACGGGACACTAGCTGTCACTGCAGCCACCAGGGGCCGGCGGCAGCGTTTCAGACCGGGGGCCACAGAGGGGCCCGATGAGAGGGGAAGAGGCGGGAGGGCGGACCGAGAACGGGACAGCAATTTAGGGCGCGCTGAGTGGCCAGCGTAGCCTCAGGCCTGGGGAGAAGCTACGGGGAGCCTTTCAGAAGCCCGGGGCGTGGCCGACGGCAGGGACAGTTCCCACGGCGATGACATCACGCCGGGGACACGCCACACGCCTTCTCCTGCCAAGCGGGGCCCGAGCAAGACCAGTTCGTGAACCCTCTCCAGGAACCCCCGCTCTCACTTGCATACCTCCTGCCGTGGGGAACTCACTACCTCTCATGGGCAGCATGTGGAGGGCTAAGGTCTGCCTCCCTGAGATACAGCTGGGCTGAGCCCAGAAGAAGGCGGCAGGGCCTCTCCTTCTGGGGGAGCTGGACAGGGGGTGGCCTGGACCTGGGACCGCCACACCCTCCCTCCCTGCCGTCCAAGCTGGCCTCACCCCCGCTGGAGGGGCCGTGTGCCAGCGGTCAGCACCAACCAGGGGACGGTGCCATGGAGGGGGCTGTCGGCCCCGCGCCCGCTCGGCAGGCCACGGCCCGGGGCTCAGAGGGACGGGGACACCAGGACCCAATGTCACCAGGCTGCAGCCGGGGCTGTCACAGAAGCCTCCGGGCTGTCTGAAGGGAGCAGGGGACAGACCCCGAGGGATGTCCTCGCTCAGGAAGGGCCTCCATCACCCAAGAATGACATCGTTTGGGAAAAGTCCCCGCTCTGGCCGGCTCAGCGCTCCGTGCACAGGTGACAGTATCACTGTCACATTCCACGCACACGCCTCCCCGTCCATGCACACGCCTCCCCATCCATGACATGCCTCCCCGTCCACGCACATGCCTCCCCGTCCACGCACACGCCTCCCCGCCCACGCACACGCCTCCCTGCCCACACACACGCCTCCCCGCCCACGCACACGCCTCCCCATCCACGCACACGCCTCCCCGTCCACGCACACGCCTCCCCGTCCACGCACATGCCTCCCCGTCCACGCACACGCCTCCCCGCCCACGCACACGCCTCCATGCCACACGCCTCCCCGTCCATGCACACGCCTCCCCGCCCACGCACACGCCTCCCCGTCCATGCTACACGCCTCCCCGCCCACGCACACGCCTCCCCGTCCATGCCACACGCCTCCCCGTCCACGCACACGCCTCCCCGTCCATGCTACACGCCTCCCCGTCCATGCACACGCCTCCCCGTCCACGCACACACCTCCCCATCCACGCACACGCCTCCCCATCCACGCACACGCCTCCCCGCCCACACACACGCCTCCCCGTCCACACACACACCTCCCCATCCACGCACACGCCTCCCCGCCCACACACACGCCTCCCCGTCCACGCACACGCCTCCCCATCCACGCACACGCCTCCCCGCCCACACACACGCCTCCCCGTCCATGCTACACGCCTCCCCGCCCATGCACACGCCTCCCCGTCCACGCACACACCTCCCCATCCACGCACACGCCTCCCCGCCCACACACACGCCTCCCCGTCCATGCTACACGCCTCCCCGCCCATGCACACGCCTCCCCGTCCACGCACACACCTCCCCGTCCACGCACATGCCTCCCCATCCACACACACGCCTCCCCGCCCATACACACGCCTCCCCATCCACGCACACGCCTCCCCGCCCACGCACACGCCTCCCCGTCCATGCACACACCTCCCCATCCATGCCACACGCCTCCCCGTCCACGCACACGCCTCCCCATCCACGCACACGCCTCCCCGTCCACGCACACGCCTCCCCGTGCACGCACATGCTTCCCCGCCCACACACATGCCTCCCCGTCCACGCACACGCCTCCCCGTCCACCCGGACCCCTGCCCCGGGGCCAAGTCTCAAAAACCCAGAACCAGGCTGCAGTCTAAAAGCACGAAAGCTCCAAGAGGCTCCCTGTGCGTGACTCCCACGCATAACACATGCATGCACATGCACGCACACCAGGTGCACGCATAGACACGTGCAAACACATATGGTCACGTGTGACAAACATAACGGAGAAAGCAAGACATGGACACACACACACACGCACACACACACACACGCACACACACGCACACGCACACACACGCACACGCACCCGGGCCTGCTGGCGTGGCGAGGGCCGGGTCTACACACACCCCCACGCACGCACACGCGCACGCACGGCAGCATGCCACGTCTCACCCCACACCTTGCACAGCCCGGGAATGTCTTGGTGGCACCCGGCGCCCTCCCGGGCAGGCCGGGGACACCTTCAGGACGGATGTCCCAAACCGGGGACGGAGTTGCGGCAGCCCTGAACACGTGGGCCCCGGGCAGGCCGCCCGCATTTCAGGAAAAGGTGCATGTGTCCCCCCCCTGCCCCCACCCCGGGCAGGGTGATCCCCAGGGGCCCCTCTGGCACCCAGAGGCCGGGCGAGCCTGGGCCAGTCCCCGCCCCGTGCAGGCTGCGTCCCCCGCCGGGCCGCGCAGGGCCCAGAGCCCGGACGGCTTCTGCCACCTTGGACGCGGCATCGCCGGCCAGCCGGGTCCCCCTCTGCGTGGGGGTTTGTGGCTTCCCCAGACAACTCCAGGTCCCCAGGGAGCAAGCAGGGGCCCGGCCCAGCCCACACGCCCGGAGACGTCCGTGGACGAAGCTAGAGCCCCGGGGTGGGGAAGCCGCACTTTCAGGATGTGACCTCTGTCACCCCACCGGCTGGGTTCCAACCCCGGCTGCTCCGAGCCACCGTGTCCTCGGGGTTGCAGCTGGGAGTGATGCTGGTACTTACCCTGGGGGTGCCGCGCGCCCGGAGCCCCGTGTGCCAGCGTCCCCGGCTGTCCTTGCGCACACAGGGGCCCTGGCACTGCGCTCGGCCCCGCGCCCTCGTGCCACTGCGTCGGGGACCCGGCCGGCATCGCAAAGCCACAGCCGGCCTTACCTGGTCGTCATGGCGCCGGAGACCAGCTGGCCTGCGGCTCGGAAACCAGGAGGGACAAGGACACCTCCGGGCGGGCGGCCGTGCCAGCGCCGATCCTGTCCCCCCCGCCCGCCCCGCTGTCCCCTCGCTACTCAGCCTTCTCCGGCAGGGGGACAAACGGCTTGGCCGCGCACCCAAGCAGGCAGACACGCGTGTGGGACCGCGGGCACCGCCCGGGGGACCTGTCACCGCCATACTGACCTCCAGCCGCAGCCCGGCCAGGTGCAGGCGAAGGGCTTCTCACCCGTGTGGCGACGCAGGTGGGCCTTGAGGTGGCTGCTCTTGGTGTACATCTTGCTGCAGCCGGGGAAGGTGCATTTGTGCATTTTGATCAGTTCCGCCGCCGGGTTCTTGGGGAACTTCTGGCCCGCGAGGAGGCCGGCGGGGCCGGGCCCCAGGGGACCCGAGCCCACGGGCTTGGCGGCGATCGGCACCGGGGCGATGCGCACGAACTTGGAGGGCAGGTGCGGGCCGCACGAGGGGACCACCTGGGGCACCAGGGCGAACGTCTGGCCCTGGATGCTGACCAGGAGCTGGGCGACCTTGACGTTCTCGCCGGCGGGCTGCCCGGGGGAGGCGGGCGCGGAGCCCCGATTCCTGCTTCAGCGGCAGGGGCTGGATCTGCAGCAGCACGGGGACGGGGCCCTCGGGCGCGGGGCTCCCGCTGGGGCCCTGGGTGTCACCAGAGCCCGGGCCGCCTGGCGGAGAGACGCGGCACTCTTTGCCACCGGCGGGCCCCGGGGCAGAAGTGGCTGCGGTGTGGCCCCGCGGAGAGGCGGGCCGCGGGCCTCCGGGTCCCCTGCCGGGGCCCTCGAGCGCCTCCTTGACCTCCGGCTCCATGTTCTCCTCCAGAAACTCCTCGATCTCCTCCAGGGTGGGCTGGAAGAGTCTCTGGGCGTTGCTGGGGTCACCTCCCAGGGGACACTCGGGGAAGCAGAAATGCTCCCCCTTCACTGGTGGGGTTGCTCTTCGCCAGGGTCCCCAGGCCGTGGGGCTGGCGCTGGCCGCAAAGCCACCACCGCTGCCACCCCCCGCTGAGGGTGGCCTGGGACAGCAGGAAGTCCAAGATGCCATCCTGGCTCCCCGCGTAGCAGGAGCACAGGGCTTGGGAGTCGGGGCTGGCACAGGAGCAGGGGCTGGAGGAGTCGCTGTCGTCTTCCGAGAGGGGCGAGGGCGGCCGCAGCGGGGTAGTCCCGCCGGCCGGCCAGCCTGTCGCCCAGGTAACCCACGGGGCACTTCGGCGACGAGAACCTCTCGTCCACTGGGAGCATGTGGTCCACCATGCTGGCCTGGCCGGAACCGGGTGGCAGCTGCAGAGAGGGGACAGAGGGAGGCCCGGTCAGAAGGACAACGCGCTCACCTGCCACCGCCCCGTGGGGCTGCAGCCCCCACCCCCCTCAGCAGCCTGGCCGGCCACCTCCCGCTGCCGCCGAATGCCCGGGTCCTGCCTCGGTCCCTCGGGAGAGAGAGCTGTCCCTGCAAGTGTTGTCTGAAATTGCACCACCTGTTTGCAAAAGAGCCCTCTCCCGGGCCCGTTGCACAACCTGGGGCACTTCTGGTGGCAAACAGATTTTCCAGAAGAATCCTGGAAAAGAACACACGCGAGTATGCGGGGAGGACGGTATGTGAGGAGGGTCGCCACACCCCGTCGGGGGCCCCAGAGATCGGGGACCGTCCTGCCACCAACGTACAGAGTCACCGCGTGACTCGGGACACCGGACCCCAGCTTCAAGCCTGCTGGCTCCCCGACTGGGGAGTAGGACATTGGCTGTTTGCCCTCTGACCCCCGTGTCGTCGTCATCGGGGACTTGCGGAGGTTGTGCAAATAAAAACACAGGCTTCCGATTCAATTGGAATCTCAGATTTATAAAAAACAAACAAACAAACAAACAAAAAAAGAACGATTTTTCATATAAACATGTCCCCAGTGTTGGACGGGGACGCTTGTGTTTCGAAATTATTGGATCTGAGATTCAAATGTCACCGGGGAACTTGGTAAAACTGGAGTTTGGAGGCCGGAAAATTAAAGACCAGATGAGCGGCTGCGCTTGCGGGCTCAGTTTCCCCACCTGAAGGAGACAGAGGGGGGACGGGGCACGCTGTCTGGTCTCAGACCCCTCTGGACGTCCCACGCCCCCGAGGCTTCGCCACCTGGTGGACAAGCCCCGCCCTCTCGGCTGTGGACACTCCTCACCACAGGTCCCCAGTCCCGGTATGTGTGTGACCTCCCTGTAGTTCACAACTCGGCTGCTTTCCCACCCTTGACCCTCGCCACCTTAGGCAGCCTCAGCTAATGCCCCACGAGACCCAGTGCTCCTGTCTCTGCTGCGTCCCCCGTCCCTGGTGTGGCACCTGGTGCCCCCAGGAGGGGTTCAGAGAACTGTCACAGACAGCAGATGGGAAAGCTGAGTCTCCTGAAGCCAAAGGACAGGCCGGGTCCAGTGTCCAAGGAGAGTCAACAGTGTCCGGCTGTGACAGGGCCACCTCTGTGGACCTTTGTCCCCAGCCCGGGACCGCAGCGGGCTGGGTGTTTATCGAGGTTGCAGAAGGGGAACGTTCTGCGTCTGAAGCCAGAGGGTCTCTGCCGACTGGCGTCACCCCTGCACCGGGTCCCTTCGGGGTCCGGGACCACTTCGGGGCCCGGTGCCCACCACTGCCCAACCGGCCGACACGCCGGTGTCATTATGAGCTGCGTGCGACCTTGGGCAAGTGCTTGGTCCCCGCCAAGCGCAGTCTCCCCATCTGTTCCGGGCTTCAATGATTTCTGAGTCTCTCTCCTGCTTGGGGACCCCAGGCCCTTTGACCCGAGCTCCCGACTCATCCCGGAAGCTCCGTGGTGCCCCAGGAAGCTGAGGCAGGGTCTGTGCGTGCCCCGCCCCAGGCTGGTTTTGCCAAGGGACATTTGTCTTTCGGGCCGGAATACTCAGCTGAAGATTGAAAACGGGGAGTGCGTTTGAAAACACGCGCTATTCGCCCAAATCAGGTGCCGGGAAGGAACGGAACGCGCAGATAACGAACCCACATGCCACCCCAGGGCTCCCCACCCTCCGAGCAGGGGCTGCAAGCAGGGCTGGGTGACCTCGGCAGGTGGCACGACCCTCTCTGTCTGCTCAGTCAGGACCGGCCATTGGGGGGTCTCTCTGCCGCTCTGCAGCGACGCTAAGTCCCCCCGTGGGGGTCCCCCCGCACCACCCTGCCACACCACCCCGTGTAATTCTTCCTAGCAGGTGCCAGTGTGGGAATCCGCCTGGGTCACGCGTTTGCAAACTTTGTCCCCTGCCTGCATCCCCACCCGAATCTTAGCTGCTCCGCGGGGTGGGTCCCAGGCCACATCCTAGCGACTGTAACCGGGGCCGGGACGATGTTCTGAATGAGCGAGTGAGAGGTGCTTCGGCGGCGGGGACCAGCAATCGGGTGGCCCGGGTCAGGCGTCCCCCAGAAGGGACACTCGGGCCAAGGGGCTTTGGGACTGCCCTGCCGGCCAGGGCTGGAGCTCCGGCTCCGAAAACACAGCAGCACGTGGCTCGGCCAGAGGCACAGGGTGCGTGCAGGGGGAGGGGACTCGCTGTTCCGGGCACAGTCCCCGGCCAGCCGCCGGACTCCGCCCCCTCCCCGGGCCAGGCCAGGCCTGCTGTTTATCCTCCGGGGGACACAGCGGCAGCAGGAACAACATGTAATTGATAACAAGCCCAGCGCCGGCCAAGGGCTCGCCATTGGGTCAGCGTGCAAATCCCGGGGGTGGCGGGTGGGGGCCGCCCTTCAAAATAAGAGTCTGCGCTGGCCGCCGCGCGCCACCCACAGGCCCCAAAGTCGCCCGAGTCCGGGCGTCCCTCGCACCTGTAGGACAGCGGGGTCCCCCCACCCCCCGGAGCCACCCGGTCCTCGGGGGGGAAGGGGGAAAAGGTTGGAGGGGCTCAGACATTTGGGGGTTTCATCTCGGGGGGAGAAAACAGCCCCTCTGTGCCCCCCGGGAGAGGAGGGTCCCATGGGTAACCCCACATTTGCGGGAGAGGGGGGTCCCATGGTTGCCGGGGGGTGGGGGTGGGAGAGGGAACAGGACGACCACGCAGGGTGGCGGTGGTCTGTCCTCCGCCGGCCACCGCTCAGTCCCAGCGGCCGGGGCACCGGGCCGGGGGTTGGAGCCCAAGACGAGCGAGCGGTGCGGGGGTGCGTGTCGTGCGACCGCGTGTGCGGGGCGCGGGGCGGCGGCCGCTGGTGCGCGCGGAGGGGACCCGCGAGGGACGCGGAAGGCGGGCGGGCAGCCCTGGCGCGCGGCCCGGTGGGCACCGTGCCCTCGGCCCGCGCCCCCCGCCGCCGCCGCCGCCGCGGTGACCGCCAGTGACCCCTCCGCCCCCGGCCTGCGCCCCCCGAAGCCCGCGCGGGCCGGCGCGTCCCCTCCTCCCGCCGGGCCCCGCCGGGCGCTCGCCATATGGGAGGGCCGGCCCGCGGGCCCCGAGCGCGGCGACTCCGGGTGGCGCCCGGGGGTGGCTGTCCCTCGGGCCCGCCCGGGCCCCGCCGCGCCTGTCCCACCTGAACTCGGCGCGCGCGCCCCGGCCGCGGCCCGGCCCCTGCGCTCCCGCGGCTCCGGCTCCCCGGCTGGCGGCGGCCGCGGGCCGAGCCGCCCGTCCTGCGCTGGCTCGCTCGCCCGCCGGCCCGCGCGGGTCGCTGCGGCGGAGCCCTGGCCGCTCGCTGCTCGCGCTGCGCTCACTCCCCGCGCTCACGTGACGCCGCGGGCGCCGCGAAGGCTCGCAGGAGGCTCGGCCCCGGGCGCGCGCCCCATTGGCCAGCGCCGCGCGTCACGCGCCCCGCCCCGCCCCCGGACCCGCCCCCGGACCCGCCCCCGGCTGCGCCGGGCCCGCCCAGGCTCCGCCCCCAGGCCCCGCCCCCGGCTGCATTCGGACCAACCTCCCCGACCTGACAAGACCCCGCCCCAAGACCCGCCCCCGGACCCGCCCCCGGCTGCACCCGGGCCCGCCCAGGCTCCGCCCCCAGGCCCCGACCCCGGCTGCATCCAGACCCGCCAAGGCTCCGCCCCCGGCTGCATTCGGACCAACCTCCCCGACCTGCCCAGACCCCGCCCCAAGCTCCGCCCCCGGACCCGCCCCCGGCTGCACCCGGGCCCGCCCAGGCCCCGCCCCAAGCCCCGCCTCCGGCTGCATTCGGACCAACCCCCTCCTCGACCTGTCCAGGCCCCGCCCCCCTGACCCGTCCCCTGACCCGCCCCCGGCTGCACCCTGGCCCGCCCAGGCCCCGCCCCAAGCCCCGCCCCCGGCTGCATTCGGACCAACCCCCCCTCGACCTGTCCAGGCCCCGCCCCAAGCCCCGCCCCCGGACCCGCCCCCGGCTGCACCCTGGCCCGCCCAGGCCCCGCCCCAAGCCCCGCCCCCGGCTGCTCCCGGCCGAGCGCAGCCGGCGCGCTCCGAGCCCTGCAGCTCCCCGATCCGCGCGGCCCGGACCCGCCGCGCCGCCACCTCCCTGCGTCCCAGCCGTCGCCGCGGACTTGGCTGCGCCCGCGAGGGTCCCCTTCGGGTGAGAACGGAAGCGGCGCCTGCAAGCGCAGCGCACCCGGTGAGGGCTGCGGCGCTGGCGGGGGCGGGGGACACCGCCCGGCCTAGGGGGCCACCACGTCGCCACCTCCACCCCGGCGGGGCCAGGCCGCTGTGCGTCCCGCCGGATGACAGATAAGTAGGAGACTGGCCCGGGGAGCCTATCGTTGGAGAGATGCGGGGTCTGATCCTAACACCGGGCAACGAGGGACCTCGGGAACGTGCGCGCCGCCTGGGCCACCCGCTGTCGTCCCCGCACCCCCTCGCTGTCCCCAGGCCTCCAGAAGCAGGTTCGCCGCCCCCCACCTCAAGACAATGACACTCTGCCTCGGGGACCCCTTTCTGAGGACTGACTAGCGCTTCCCGGCCTACAGATGCCGCTGGCAGCGCGCGCGCTGGTCCCCGGCAATGCGGGGACGCGTTCGGGTTCCCGTCTCTAACTGGCTGCAGAGATCTGAGCAAGTCACCACCCTCTACGGGTCCCTGTGTCCTCTGGACCAAGAGTTGGGCCAAAACAGCCTCTGAGGGGTCCTGAGTGGGGGACTCAGAATACACACGTCTTGGGAGGGCAGGCAGCGTGCCCCAGGCCATTGGCACAGCCCCGGAACGTCCAATCTTTCTTGCAAAAGCTTCTGTGGACGGCCAGCTAATACCATAGGTGACTTTCCTGCGGGCTTATTGTGCACCGGGCACAAAACTCAGAGCTAACACTCCTAAGCAGTCACCAGACGCCCGTGGTTTAGAAATCCCGCCTCCCTTAACCCGCACAAACTCCCGGTGAGCTGGGACTATCGTCCTCGCCATGAGCAGGGCGAAAAGTTTTGTCGCTTTTTGCCAATGGGACGGGTCAGGGTGTCACTGTATTCATTGGCGTCTCTGATGGTTCGGGAAGTCGAATGTTTTCCCGGTAAGTTTGTCCTCGACGGGCAGATTGAGTTGAGTCTATGCAGTGCCCGTTTGGACCCGTGCTTTCTCGGGAGGCCTCGGCGTTTTCCCGTCCCGCCCTGTGTCTGGTCACATTGTCACCTGTGTCCCACGGCGACACAGTCACCTTCTGGGACTATAGCGGTTCGCTTTTATCGTCAGCCTCTTCAAGGCAGAGGGGAGCTATTTGGATGGTCGTGTGACATATTACATGTCCCTAAAAGTCAAGACCGGGCCAGCCCCGGCTGCCTGCCTCCCCGCCTCGACAGCTTCCCTGCAACGCGGGGACGTTTACAGTGTCCCCACCCGCAAGAAGAGCACAGTCGTCTGCCACCTCGAGGGCCAAGGGTCACTGCACAGGCTTTGCCAGTGGCATTTGCGGTTTATAAGAGGACCCGGGAGAAGACGCCAGGCAAGGAGGTCCGGCCAGTGGGATTCCAGGCATGGCCTGGTCCCCGAGGGTCCCCAGCCCTCCCCAGCCCTACCTGAGCCTCTGAGTCCAGCCCTCCCCTCCCTCACCCCATCCCCCATTCCCCACCCCGCACCCCCCACCGGCTCCCTGCAGTGATGCCCAAGCCCCCAGTGCCAACGATTTCTGTCCCCTTCTGTCCCGCTCAGCTCTAGTTCCATTAAAGGGGGTGCACGGAGTTCCATGCCCCTCCCGACCCACGGAGAGACCGCAAGTGGCGATTTAGGAAGCGCGGTTGTAGGCCGGACGCGGTGGCTCACGCCTGTCACCCCAGCACTCTGGGAGGCCGAGGCGGGAGGATCGCTCGAGGTCAGGAGTTCGAGGCCAGCCTGAGCAAGAGCGAGAGGTAAGCGGTGTTTGGTGACATTCCTCTTTCGGGCTTGGGACAGAAAATGGGTTTCTGAACTTGGGAAGCCAGTGTGTCCTCAGGCCAGGGGCCTTGCTGCCCTGCACCCCACACCCCTGCACTGTCCCGTCCCTGTCCCCTGTCCCCGGGGACCTGTGCAGACTCCCCCTCCCTCGGCTCCAACATGGTCCTCTGGCATGTGGCGTTTTGAAGCAAGGATCCCAGAGGCAGAACCGGTTAACTCACTTCTAACCCACTTTGCCCGGGGAGCGTCCCGGCTGGCTGGCAGCCCCGCGCCGGCTCCCGCTCCTCCTGCAGGGCGGGGTCCCCCACTCTGCTGGGGTCACTGCAGGGTCCCCCCCAAATCGTCTCCCAGCCCCCGCCAGGGCCGCAGGCTGTCCCCAAGGCCGAGAGCTCTGCAGCGGCCAGGAAAGGGGCCGTTGTCCGGTGAGGTTGTGGCTGGAACTTTTTTCCATGTCCCTGGTCACTTCTTGCAAAAGCAAATGTTTCTCATGGAACACCGGGCATCTCGCCACCGCGACAGGGGCCGGAAAAGTCAGGGTCTTGAACGGCCAGGGCCTTTCAGACGGCAGACGTGGTCTGTCGTCTCCCTGCTGCGGAGTGTGACCCGCAGGGAGGGGTCCGGGGTGCAGGGCTCGGCGAGCGGTGACTCTAGACCGTGGGGCTGCACCCGATGGGGAGCGGGAGGTCACAAGACAGTCGGTAGCTTCGCCCCCAGCCAGGCAGACTCGGGGGCACAGGAATCTGCTTTTGCGGGAAGCACCAGGTGACCCTGAAATGCCCATTGAGTCACTCAGGGTGACAGCCACACGCCAGGGGCCGGCAGGCGTTTGGGCCACAGGCGTGAACACTGCAGGCGACGATTTCTGCCTTCAAGGAGCTTGTTTCCAGGCCGGGCGCGGTGGCTCACGCCTGTCATCCCAGCACTCGGGGAGGCCGAGGCGGGAGGATCGCTCGAGGTCAGGAGTTCGAGACCAGCCTGGGCAATGTAGCGAGACCCCGTCTCTACTAAAAATAGAAAGAAATTAGCTGGACAGCTAAAAATATAGATAGAAAAAATGAGCCGGGCGTGGTGGCGCATGCCTGTCGTCCCAGCTACTCGGGAGGCTGAGGCAGGAGGATCGCTTGAGCCCAGGAGTCTGAGGTTGCTGTGAGCTAGGCTGATGCCACAGCACTCTAGCCCGGGTGACAGAGCCAGACTCTGTCTCAAAAAAAAAAAAAAAGAAAAAAAGAAAAAAGAAAAAAAATGAGTTCACTCAGATAGTGACCAGTAGGGCCTGTCTGAAGGGACAGAAATGAGAAATGATGGGACCGTAGGGGACACTGCTCCGGGGTGTCAGGCTGAGTGCCCTGCCAGTGTTAACCCATTTGATGCCAGCGCAGCCCGGCAAAGCGGGTCTTCGCCTCGTCCTTGTTCAGAGAAGCTGCTGAGGCACAGAGAGGGCAAGGAACTTGCCCCAGGCCACACAGCAAGAAGAAGGTAACCGAGCCAGGATTGGAACCCAGGTGTTGGCATCGTGGCAAAGGGACTCTGCGGGCTTTGGGGACACCTCTGCGGATTTCCTCAGCAGGCCAAGCAAGGAAGTCGCTTTCGAGGACACTGGGGCTTGGGGACGTGTCGCAAGTTGGCGCGGTCCCGCCTGACCCGCGGCGTCTTTGCAGCTTGTTTACAAGCCTGCGTCACCGGGGAAGCTGTCCCCGCCGCCTGGGACAAAACGTTCCTGTTTGGCAAGTCCCCTCTCTCGGGCAGAAAGCGCGGCCACCCGGCCAGGCACTGTCGCCGGCGGGGCGGGGCGGGGCGACACCCCGCGGTGGCCGCGCTCCGTGCGTCCTGGCTCGCTGCGCATGCGTCATCCGTCCCCAACCCTGGCACCACCCAGCCACCCGGCCGTGCGCCGCTCGGACGCACACGCACGCGTCCTCGTGTTCCTCCGCCGCCGCTGTCGCCCTTTACGCAAACACACGACACGGTCACCCGCCCCTATGCAGCCAGTCACTCTGCACACGACCGATCCGGCACCTTCCGTGCGCCAGGCAGGCGTCGGGGTGCAGGGGACACGGGCCACAGCTCGTGTCCTCATGGGACACCCCCCGCCACCACCACGCGCCCTTGTGAAATGACCTTCGCTTTCGGGGCGCAATGAAGACGCATCAGCCCAGACTTGGGGACAGGGGTGGCGGGACACAGGCAGCGAGGACAGACTCCAGTCCCCGGGCGGGGGCAGGGCAGGGCGCGGGCGACATCCCGGGCGGCGCGCGGTCTGCTCTACTTCTTCGCTATTTTATTTGTCACAGAAGTGATGCGTTTCCGCAACTTCAGTTTCAGTGAAAAAAAAAACAAAACAAAAAAAAAAAAAAAAACGAAAAAAAAAAACCCGAAAAAAAAAAACCAAAAAAAAAAAAACCCGAAAAAAAAAACCCGAAAAAAAAAAAAAACCGAAAAAAAAAAAAAAAAACGAAAAAAAAAAAAAAACCAAAAAAAAAAAAAATTCAATAGCGACAAAATCATCAGCTGTCATCCCGGCACGCAGGGGGGATCTTTTGCTGCACGGGCAGAGCTCGAAGGTGTCCCCGGCACCCCGGAGGGCCAGCGCCAGGCTCCTCGGGGCTGCACGGCGGGGTGACAGCGAACACGACGCCCTGTCCCCAAGGCAGCCAGACGCCCAGCGTGGGGATGTCCCGGAGCAGGATGTTGGTGACCAACCCAGCCAACGTGCATTCAAATCCTCCCATCTCGTTCCCAACACAACCGAGCGGGGGTGGCTCGGGGAGTCACCCTTGTCCCCAGGGGCCACGCGCCCCGGGCAGGGTCCCCCGCAGGGTTGCATTGGCCTTCCCCGCCGGAGATTGGCCGAGGCTTGCAGGAAGGTTTTGGGCTGAGGACACGTGGTGACAAATACTCTCAGGGGCTTCTCCTTAGGTGACGTGATATTGTCCCCGGTGTTTAGGTCACCGCTAGCAGAGCTTTCTGTCGCCCCGGAGCAAAATGCAGCCTCGGTGGTGTCAGGACCCGGCGCCGGGACCGCCTCATCCCGTCACTCTCTGCCCTGCGGCCTCGATGTCCCGTCCGGCCTCCCCGTGTGCGCGTGCGCGCCACCCAGCGGCCTCTGCCCTCCTCCCTCCTCCCCTCCTCTGCCCTCCTCCCCCCTCCCCTCCTCTGCCCTCCTCCCCCCTCCCCTCCTCTGTCCTCCTCCTCCCTCCCCTCCTCCCCCCTCCCCTCCCCTTCCCTCCCCTCCTCTCCCCTCCCCTCCTCTCCCCTCCCCTCCCCTCCTCCCCCCTCCCCTCCACTCCCCTCCTCCCCCTCCCCTCCCCTCCCCTTCCCCTCCCCTCCCCTCCTCCCCCCTCCCCTCCTCTCCCCTCCCCTCCCCTCCTCCCCCTCCCCTCCCCTCCCCTTCCCTCCCCTCCCCTCCTCCCCCCTCCCCTCCTCTCCCCTCCCCTCCCCTCCTCCCCCTCCCCTCCTCTCCCCTCCCCTCCCCTCCTCCCCCTCCCCTCCCCTCCCCTTCCCTCCCCTCCCCTCCTCCCCCCTCCCCTCCTCTCCCCTCCCCTCCCCTCCTCCCCCTCCCCTCCTCTCCCCTCCACTCCCCTCCTCCCCCTCCCCTCCTCCCCCCTCCCCTCCTCCCCCCTCCCCTCCTCCCCCTCCACTCCCCTCCTCCCCCTCCCCTCCCCTCCTCCCCCTCCCCTCCTCTCCCCTCCCCTCCCCTCCTCCCCCCTCCCCTCCTCTCCCCTCCACTCCCCTCCTCCCCTCCCCTCCTCCCGCCTCCCCTCCTCTCCTCTCCCATCTCCCCCCTCCTCCCCTCCCCTCCTCCGGTCTCTCCCGGCCCCTCCCCCATCTCCACTGTGCACACAGCCTAGTCTGAGTCCCCTCAGCCACCTGGGACCTCACCTGTGGGGACCAGGCATGGGAGCAGCGCCTGTGACCCAGAGCAGTGTCACCTGGCTTTCCCACCCAGGTGGGCTGCGTCCCCCGAGCCTTGGTGGCCTGCCTCCCACGCTGGCGTTTGACGACCCCGCATCCACCGGGGCTGGGGCAGATGTGGGTCTTTTTCTTTCTTTTCTTTTCCCTCCCTCCCTCCCTCCTTCCCTCCTTCCTTCCCTCCTTCCTTCCCTCCTTTCTTCCTTCCCTCCTTCCTTCCTTCCTTCCCTCCTTCCTTCCTTCCCTCCTTCCTTCCCTCCTTTCTTCCTTCCTTCCTTCCTTCCTTCCTTCCCTCCTTCCTTCCTTCCCTCCTTCCTTCCTTCCTTCCTTCCTTCCTTCCTTCCTTCCCTCCTTCCTTCCTTCCTTCTTCCGGAGAGAGGGTCTTGCTCTGTCGCCCAGGCTGCAGTGCAGTGGGCACAATCATACCTCATTGTGGCCTCAGACTCCTGGCCTCAAGCGATCCTCCTGCCTCAGCCTCCCAAAGAGTTGGGACCACAGGTCCGAATCACCCCACCCGGCCATGTTCGTCTTTTCCTCACCGAGTTGTTGGAGTTTATTCCAGAGTCCGGATCCAAGTCCCTCGTGAGATCAATGATTTGAAAATAATTTCTCCCATTCTTTTCACTTTCCGAATGGTGTGATTTATAGCACAAAGCGTTTTCATTCTGATGAAGTTCAATTTACCTTTTTTTTTTTTTCTCTTTTGTCACTTGGCTTTTGGTGTCATCGCTAACAAAACATTGCCCTAACTCAGGGTCACAGATACTGACTCCTGTGTTTTCTTCTAAGAGTTGTATAGTTTGAGCTCTTACATGGAGGCCTGTGATCCACTTGGAGTTTAATTTCTGTCGTGTGATAAAAGCAGGCCCGGCGCGGTGGCTCACGCCTGTCACCCCAGCACTCGGGGAGGCCGAGGAGGGAGGATCGCTCGAGGTCAGGAGGTCGAGACCAGCCTGGGCAATGTAGCAAGACCCCGTCTCTAGTAAAAATAGAAACAAATGATCTGGACAGCTAAAAATATATATAGAAAAAATGAGCCGGGCGTGGTGGCGCATGCATGTAGTCCCAGCTACTCGGGAGGCTGAGGCAGGAGGATCGCTTGAGCCCGGGAGGTTGAGGCTGCTGTGAGCGAG
The DNA here is from genome assembly GCF_020740605.2 of Lemur catta. Classification (NCBI taxonomy): domain Eukaryota; kingdom Metazoa; phylum Chordata; class Mammalia; order Primates; family Lemuridae; genus Lemur; species Lemur catta. Next base: position 34,351,326 of record NC_059148.1, on the reverse strand, counting down.
GCTGACGCCACGGCACTCTAGCCCGGGCGACAGAGGGAGACTCTGTCTCCAAAAAAAAAAAAATGTTATAAAAGGAGGCCCGATTTCCTCTTTTGCATGTGGATACCCGGTTTTGTCCACACCGCTGGCTGAGAGACTTTTCCGTCCCGTTGCAGGGTCGCGGCAGGGTCGTGTTCCTTTGGCTTTTCCAGAGATCCCACCGGCCTGATTTTCTTCCTACCTCTTCTTTCCCTTTCTCCTTTGAGCCTCCTCCTCCTCCCCCGGCTGCCCCTCTACTCCCTCAAAGTGTTCCCCAAGGGGATGTCACCTGCCACCTGCACGCCAGCCCTCTCTCCCTGGGTCTTGGCTGCGTCCTGTCTCCACTTCACCCAAGTCCCGACCGGCTCTTGCTAGGAAACAGCTGCTGCGTCCTAACATCTTTCCCTGCTGCTCAGCTTGCCCCGACCCCTCCACCCCTGCAATGCATCCTCTTCTGAAGCTAAAGCTGGAACTCAACAGCACATGTGGTCCACTTGGACCCTCAGATCAAAAGACAAAAAAAAAAAAAAAAAAAAAAACAAATCACAGCCCCTACCGGCCTGTTTTTAGACCTCTTCATCCTTTCACCTGGTCCAAATGGTGCCAACTCCCAACACCCGGGCCTCTCCCGCCGACCTGCAGGGAAGCAGCGCTTAGCCAGTGTGGCAGGAGAAGGTCCTGGGCATTGGGGGACAAGTGGGGCCATTGAGTCACTTACGGACTGTGTGGCAGGAGGCTCTGTAGGCAGGCAGGGGTGCCCACCACCAGGCTCACGGACGGGCCCCACTGAACCTCCCTCCTCCGAGCATGATACTATATTGGCAGACAAGCATTATTTGGGACCCAGCGAGGTGCAAGCCACACGCCTGTCCTCCCAGGTCACTGTCACCATTCCCACTCTAGAGATGAGGAAACGGAGTCCCAGACTTGCCCACGGTCACGTAGCCGGCGAGGAGGGACACCCCGTTCTCTCGACCTCTGTCTCTCAAGCTCTCATGCCTCTGTCTAATGGGAGTCTAGCTTCTGCCTGGAAAACGGAAGCCCACGAGGGGTGTCAAAGAGAGGGGACTTTTCATGCGGTAAGTTGGTCACACGTGTGTGGCAATAACTAAGTATGGGAAGAGGCAATGGCAAGGCCAAGAGGAGCTTGCAAGAGCAGGGCTGCAGGCTGCAGGGAGGAGGTGGCGGAGTTCCAGAGTTGGAACCGGGACAGGGTGCCCGGCAGCAGCCAGGGGGCGGGGCCACGGGAGGCAGAGTGACAGCCCTGAGACTGTGGCTCCTCCCCTTTCCCCGCCCACTGGACCTAGTGGCCCACGGAGGGGTCCTGGGAAAGGGTGGCAGACAGCTAAGGACAGGAGGAGTGCAGTAAGGTTCTGTCACACGGATCTATGTGACAATCAGACTGCGACCTTTTTCCAAAGCTCGTGCACCGTTGTCTTAATAATTGCTTGAAAGGACGGGACAGTTCCTGGCGACAGCCAGCGTGTTCCGGTTAAGAGCAGAGATGCACCCCACGGCCTGCCGGGGAGAGCCCCAGCTCCGGCCCGCCCCCGCTGGATCCTTCCGGAAAGGCAGGGGCGACAGCAGAACCTACCCCGCAGGGGTCTCGGGGGTTAGATCGGAGAAATTGAGTCAAGCATGTAGAATTGGTGCCTGGCACACAGAAAACCTTGAGTGACAGTTCACGGGGACATTCACGGCAGTTTCTAGACTTCTCTGCTAATGACAATGAGTTGTCATCGTCCTCAGGAGCTTTTCTCTTTGGGGGAAAAGCTTATTCTCTGGATGCCAAAAGGCCTCGTTAGAATTCCTGGTGTTTTAGAGAAACTATTTAAAAAAATAGTTGCACACCACGCACATGCAAAACACACACTACATGAGTGCATGCATGCATGCACACAGACATGCTACACACGTGTATGCCAGAGCATGCACACGCAAGACACACACTACATGAGTGCACGTGGGCATGCACACAGACATGCTACACACGTGCACACCAGAGCACGCACATGCAAAACACACACTACATGAGTGCATGCATGCATGCACACAGACATGCTACACACGTGTATGCCAGAGCATGCACACGCAAGACACACACTACATGAGTGCATGTATGCATGCACACAGACATGCTACACACGTGCACACCAGAGCACGCACATGCAAAACACACACTACATGAGTGTACGTGTGCATGCACACAGACATGCTACGCACGTGCATGCCAGAGCATGCACATGCAAAACACACACCACATGAGTGCACATGATACACACACAAACATGCAACACACGTGCACACCAGAACATGCACATGCAAAACACACACATGAGTGCACACGTGTATGCACAGACATGCTACACACGTGCACACCAGAGCACGCACATGCAAAACACACACTACATGAGTGCACATGACACACACACAAACATGCAACACATGTGCACACCAGAACATGCACATGCAAAACACACACTACATGAGTGCACGTGTGCATGCACACAGACATGCTACACACGTGCATGCCAGAGCATGCACACGCAAAACATACACCACATGAGTGCACATGATACATACACAAACATGCAACACATGTGCACACCAGAACATGCACATGCAAAACACACACTGCATGAGTGCACGTGTGCATGCACACAGACATGCTACACACGTGCACACCAGAACATGCACACTCAAAACACACACTACATGAGTGCACACGTGCATGCACACAGACATGCTACACACATGCACATGCAAAACACACACATGAGTGCACACGTGTATGCACAGACATGCTACACACGTGCACACCAGAGCACGCACATGCAAAACACACACTACATGAGTGCACGTGTGCATGCACACAGACATGCTACGCACGTGCATGCCAGAGCATGCACACGCAAAACACACACCACATGAGTGCACATGATACACACACAAACATGCAACACACGTGCACACCAGAACATGCACATGCAAAACACACACATGAGTGCACACGTGTATGCACAGACATGCTACACACGTGCACACCAGAGCACGCACATGCAAAACACACACTACATGAGTGCACATGACACACACACAAACATGCAACACATGTGCACACCAGAACATGCACATGCAAAACACACACTACATGAGTGCACGTGTGCATGCACACAGACATGCTACACACGTGCATGCCAGAGCATGCACACGCAAAACATACACCACATGAGTGCACATGATACATACACAAACATGCAACACATGTGCACACCAGAACATGCACATGCAAAACACACACTGCATGAGTGCACGTGTGCATGCACACAGACATGCTACACACGTGCACACCAGAACATGCACACTCAAAACACACACTACATGAGTGCACACGTGCATGCACACAGACATGCTACACACATGCACATGCAAAACACACACATGAGTGCACACGTGTATGCACAGACATGCTACACACGTGCACACCAGAGCACGCACATGCAAAACACACACTACATGAGTGCACGTGTGCATGCACACAGACATGCTACACACGTGCACGCCAGAGCATGCACACACAAAACACACACTACATGAGTGCACATGATACACACACAAACATGCAACACATGTGCACACCAGAACATGCACATGCAAAACACACACTACATGAGTGCACAAATCACATATGTGGCTTAACACGAAACTTCCTCCCTGTGCAAAGCGCACTGTGGATGCCGTGGTCGGGACAACTGTCCTTGCAGTGGGAATTCGGGGGGTCCCTGCCCCACACTCACTCCACCCTGGCCCCACCGGACTTCCGGCAGTGGGTCCCCATGTCCTCTTCCATTACCCTGGCCTTGGGCAGAGCCACAAGCTGCTGGGATTCCCCACTGGGACCACGTCGCCGGGCTGCAGGCTGCTCCAGACACCCCTAAGTGTCCCTGAAAACAGAGGACGCCTGGCTGTCCCCCAGCTCCAAGCAGCCTTTGGCAATCTTCAACCCCCCGAGATGTGTGACAAAGTCTGGCGATCGTGGTGGGAACTCTAGCAGGGGTCTCCTGCCGCCGCCGCTTTTTTGGGGGGCGCAGAGGCAGGGGCCGCTGAGCCTGGGGGACCGGACGCCCCGCGCCCCTGGCCGCAAACAGCTGGTAATTGGGGACGATCTCAGATGTCACCTCACCCCTGCGCTCCCTCCCCTCCTCCCCTCGCCTCTCGGTTTGCCGATCGCGCCTGTCACCGCGTCTGGTCCCTTCCCTGCAGCGGGAGCTCTCAGACCTCAGCCGGCACCCACCGGGCTTCTCGGAATTGTCACCAGACCCGGCTGCCCGGTGCCACCCGCGCGCGGTGCTTTTGATTCAGGGGCGGGGACTGCAAACTGGCTTTTCTAACGCGGTCCCCAGCGTTCTGGACGCTGCTTAAGTGAAGCCCCTCCGGTTTTGCGCCGCGTAGACCCGGCCCGCAGCCCCGCCCCGCTCCCCCCCCCCCCCCCCCCCCGGGCCAGGGCTTTTGTGACATCACCGCCGGCCGGAACAATGGTTGCCATGGCGACGTAAACCCAGCGCCCGGCGCGTAGAGCGGAGAATTGCAAATTGCAGCGGGGACGCGGGCGCAGGGCCGGTGCGTGCGCGGGGCGCGGGAGCGGGACCCCGGGTGGGGACCGTGCGGGGCCGGGGGGGGGGGGGACCCCGCCAGGCGACCCTGGGGACGCCCCTCGCGAGCCTCCTCGCCCTTCCTGCTCGCATTGCACCGGCTTTATTTGCAAAGCCACCCACCCATCCCCGGCTGGTCCCCGCATCCCTGTGCACCCCGCTATGTCGCCCCAGGGGGAGGCCCGCCAAGCCGCGGGGTCAGGAGGCGCGGCCCGGGGGCGCGGGGTCGCTGTCCACCGGGCGCGGTAGCTGGCAGGTCGCGGGATCGCCGCAAGCCAGCCTTACAGTCAAAGGATCTTGAGTTCTGTCCCGCTCTAGCCCTTCCTGCCTGTGTCGCTTTGGACACGGTGCTGAATCCCGAGTCTGAGGTTGTTGGAGGGAGGCTGGCGCCACGGCACTCTAGCCCGGGCGACAGAGCCAGACTCTGTCTCAAAAAAATAAAAAATTTAAAGTGATCATCACATGGTGGCAATTGCAGAGAAGAGAATTCATGGTGGTCCCACATGGGGGTGGGGAGAAAGAAGCCACTCTGGATGTGGTGGTGACGGAAGGGGTGACATCTGAGTTCCGTTTATTTTTATTTTTATTTTTGAGACAGAGTCTCCCTCTGTCGCCCGGGCTAGAGTGAGTGCCGTGGCGTCAGCCTCGCTCACAGCAACCTCAAACTCCTGGGCTCCAGCGATCCTCCTGCCTCGGCCTCCCGAGTAGCTGGGACGACAGGCGTGAGCCACCACGCCCGGCTCATTTTTTCTATATATATTTTTAGTTGTCCATATAATTTCTTTCTATTTTTAGTAGAGACGGGGTCTCGCTCTTGCCCAGGCTGGTCTCGACCTCCTGACCTCGAGCGATCCTCCCGCCTCGGCCTCCCAGAGTGCTGGGGTGACAGGCGTGAGCCACCGCGCCCGGCCTAGGGAGGATAGTTTTGGCCGAGGCAGCCTCACGTGCAAAGGCCCTGAGGCAGACCGAGGTTCGTGTGTTCTAAGAGCGCAAAGATTAGGCAGCTAGAACCAAATCCGGGAAGGGCGAGTGGACCTGGCAGGGGTGTGACAGGTAGGAGGAGCGTGAAGGTGTCAGCCACACGGGGAACCCGGCTGTTGCCGGCCACTCGGGAAAGGGGGGTGTGAGCCTGGGGACCGGCCAGCTCATCTCTGTGTCCCTCCACAGGTGAGGATCTCCGTTAGCCGAGGTCACACTTCGCATCGACCATGATGTCCAGGACGAAGTCCACTAGGGTGTCCAAGAGGGTGACGTATGACAGTAAGTACTAGGGTGGGCTTTTCAGCGGTCCAGGACAGCCTTGAAGCTTAGGACGGTGAGGTCTAGACTTACTCCAGGGTTCAGATGGTTCTAGATTAAGCCACGAGGCAGGAGTGACAGTTTGCCAAGTGCCTTGAGACGCCAGGATGACAGTTTCCTGCCACTGCTGTTACAAAGTATCGCCACCAACTGGTGGCTTAAACCCCAGGGATTTACTATGTCCCAGCTCTGGAGGCTGGACGGCTGGGATGGAGGTGTGGCCTGGCTTGGTCCCTTCTGGGAGCCGTGTGTGACTGTCCCTTAGCCTTTGATGAAGAATTCCCTGTGCTTGTTGTGCTTTTGACCCGAATAGCAATCCCATAGTGTCGCTATATCATAATTTATTTAACCAGTCAACCGTTTTTTGGGTTTTTTTGTTTTTTGAGACAGAGTCTGGCTCTGTCGCCCGGGCTAGAGTGCCGTGGCGTCAGCCTCGCTCACAGCAGCCTCAACCTCCTGGGCTCCAGCGATCCTCCCACCTCGGCCTCCCGAGTAGCTGGGACGACAGGCACGCGCCACCACGCCCGGCTCATTTTTTCTATATATATTTTTAGTTGTCCATATAATTTCTATTTTTAGTAGAGACGGGGTCTCGCTACACTGCCCAGGCTGGTCTCGAACTCCTGACCTCGAGCGATCCTCCCACCTCGGCCTCCCGGAGTGCCGGGGTGACAGGCGTGAGCCACCACCGTGCCCGGCCCTAACCCGTCGATTGTTAATGAGCAGAGATTACAAATTAATTCGCAATACACAAAACAGTGCAAGATGGTGGCGCTAGCACGAGACAGTGGAAGGATTTGGAAACTCTGATTCGTTCGTGGGGACGCTGGGGGCAGGGACTAGTTGGGGCCACCCTACGGCCCCGTGGCATTTCGGGGTCCCCCGGGATTGGTTGAGGGTCTGTGCATTTGGGAGAAAAACCAGGCTGGGCAGGGGAGTTGGCCCGGTCAGGGGCTCCAGCCCTAGAGGATTGCAGAGCCCAATGTCCTGGGGTCACGCGCAGGAGCTGGGGACAAAAGTGGGGGATCAGGAAGACGCTGAGCCACCAGGAGTGAGGGGTTTGGGGACACTGAGCTCCGAGTCTGGGCCAGGTGCAGACAGGGCTCCCGGACCCCACACCCAGGCAGAAGGCCCCCCTGCAGGCCCCGTCATTTCTGAGCTCCTCCATCCGTAGGAGGGGCCCAACCCCTGTCCCCTCGGGCTGCTGCGAGACCTAAGGACAGAGAAACACATGCCACCAACGTGCATTTTGCACAGCCTGTACGCGGTACAGAGGAATAGGACCGGAAGCTTGGAGCAACTGGGAGGCGGCGGGGGTGTCATTTAAATGAAAAGGTGTTTAGGGACGGCCTCTCCGAGGAGGGTCATGGTGGCATCCGCGGTCAGCCTACAGGACAAGTGGGAGCCCTGAAGGCAGCGTGGGGAAAGAAAGGGCTCTCTAGGTGGTGGCAATGAGCTTGGAGCGTTGGAGGAAGAGACAGAAGGCCATAGTGGACCACACTCGGCAGGGCCTACGGGCAGGGGAGGACTCCTGGGCTCTGTTCAGATGATGGAAAGGGTTGGAGCAGGCAGACTGCCCGGTGTCAAGCTTTTATGATTTTGTGACTAGACACACTGTCCCCTAAGCCACGGCAGAGGCGCTAGTTTGCTTACAGTCTCCCTGTAGGCCTTGAGCACTTGATAGAAATGTTTTTTTTTTCATCTTTTTCTTCTTTTTTTGTTTTTTTTTCTTTTTTCTTTTTTTTTCTTTTTTCTTTTTTTTCTTTTTTCTTTTTTTTCTTTTTTCTTTTTTTTCTTTTTTCCTTTTTTTTCTTTTTTCTTTTTTTTTCTTTTTTCTTTTTTTTCTTTTTTTTTCTTTTTTCTTTTTTTCTTTTTTCTTTTTTTTTTCTTTTTTCTTTTTTTCTTTTTTCTTTTTCTTTTTTCTTTTTTTTCTTTTTTCTTTTTTTTTCTTTTTTGCTTTTTTTTGTTTTTTCTTTTTTTTTCTTTTTTTCTTTTTTTCTTTTTTCTTTTTTGTTTTTTTTTTTCTTTTTTTTTCTTTTTTCTTTTTTTTTTTCTTTTTTGTTTTTTCTTTCTTTTTCTTTTTCTTGTTTTCTTTTGCTCGCTCCGACAGAGATCTTGCCCAGGCAGAAGAGTCAGGGAGAGCCCAGAGTGGACCCCAGGCTTCTCGGCCAGGCTGGTGGGACCCCCACACCCTCCGCCCGGCCCCAGTGTGGAGCCAGCTCATGCAGGCAGGGTCTGAAGCTGGTCCCTCCCTCTCTGGGGCTCCTGACATCCGGGCCAGAACCCAGCCTGAGCCTCATGGCAGTGGGGACATTTGTTCATGGAGCGGGCAAGTTTATTTCCCAAGAGGCCAGGCTCGGGGTACGGGCCTCCAGGAGGAGGAGGAGGACGGGAGAGGCTCGCTCCTGCGGAAGGGGGTCCGAGGTCACACGCTCTGCACTCTGGGAGGGCGTTAACCGCTGTTCAGCACCGCACTGAAAGTTCTAGACAGAGCAACTGGGCAAGAGAAAGAAATAAAGGAGGAAAAGCCATTGCAGGCCGGGCGCGGGGGCGCACGCCTGTCACCCCAGCACTCTGGGAGGCCAAGGCAGGAGGATCGCTCGAGGTCAGGAGTTCGAGACCAGCCTGGGCAATGTAGTGAGACCCCGTCTCTACTAAAAATAGAAAGAAATTATGTGGACAACTAAAAATATATATAGAAAAAAATGACCCGGGCGTGGTGGCGCATGCCTGTAGTCCCAGCTACTCGGGAGGCCGAGGCAGGAGGATCGCTGGAGCCCAGGAGTCTGAGGCTGCTGTGAGCGAGGCTGACGCCACGGCACTCTAGCCCGGGCGACAGAGCCAGACTCTGTCTCAAAATAAATACATGACAGTGACAGCTTCTGGTTTGTATAATGGGTTAATTAAATCGACGACCTGGGTACGCAACCGTACGGCCACTGAGAAAGAAAACAGTGACGTTATTCGGCCACCAAAGCTCCTGAGTTTTCCGCAGGCCTCGCCGCGCCCTATTGCCCCCCGCCCCCGGGCGACATTGTGTCCTCTGCCAGCCCTGATGGCATGCGAGGTTCCTCGCCAGACTCTGACCTTCCTGCCAGTCCCCCGGGACTGCCTCAACTTCCTCCCTGATCCCTCCGCCCGGCACCGTGTGCTCGGGCCTGGGTGTCAGGGTGACAGCCACCGCCACCTGCCTGCACCCTGCCTCCCCTATCTGCATTCTGGGAGCGCACAGCCCCTTCCCCGTCCGGCCCCAAGATGCCCGGCTCCCTGTGCAGCCCCGTGATCGTGATTGGGGACACCCTGTGACAGCTGCTGCCCTGCTGGCCTGGCCTGGGCTCGCTGAGCTCTGGAAGATTCATGGGTCAGAGTGGAAGACGCGTCGGGGCAAAGCTCCTCTTCCCCGTGGGGCAGCGGGGGTCCCCGAGTGACATGTCATCTGAAGACACGGGGTGCTGAGGAGCCCACCCCTGGGACGGGGACATGCCAGTCTCTTGTGGGGACAAGTGGGACCCTGGCTTCCAGACCAGGCCACCTCGCCTCGGGTGGGCCAGATCTGTCACAGGGGCCACTTCTCACCGTGGGGTGGGAGTGGGAGGTCCCAGAGGGACACGGGGGGGGGTCTCTGGGTCCTCCATCCAAGCCCTAAGGGCCACCCCAGGCGGCCAGGCGCTGAGCAGCCCAGGAGCCCGAGGCTGGAGGCCCTTGGCCTCCCTGAGCCTCAGTGTGTCCATCTGTGAAATGGGCCCCGCGCTGCGACTCCAAGGAACAAACTGAAGGTTAAAAACAGAGGCCGACGCAGCGGCTGTGTGTGTGGCAGGTGTGTGTGCCGGACACGGTCAAGGCCACCGTCTAGCTCAATTCTGTCCCCTTCCCAGCGAAGGCGGTGGGAGCATCTCAGACGTGGAAACTGAGGCTCAGAGAAGCCACGCCCGGCGGGCACACGAGGACGCCGGGGCCACAGGCCCCCCGAGTGTCTGCCTCGCGCGGTGATCACACGCCTCACGGCCACATGGGTGACTTCCGGGGGGCCACCCCCCCGCTTTGTGTCCCTCCAGAACACATCCTGGAATCCGGGCGGAAGAGTTCTCCGATCAATGAGGAAAAGCTGGAGAAAGGGGTGAAAAAAAAAGGTAACCTTCGAGGTGGGGGGAGGCAAACCCTGTCCCCTCTGCTCCTGGACACCCTCAGAGCTGGTCTGGGGTACAAAGAGCAGAGGGGAACACTTCTTCCGCATTGGGGACAGAGTCACAGACTCCTGCACAACCAGGACCGTCTACACAGTAGGATTTGGTTTTGCCTCCACGCGTGGGGACCGGGGGAGGCGGTGCAGGGTTCCCTGAGGCTCCACGTACAGCAGTTCAGGGACAGGATCGAGGTGACCCGGTGCCAAGTCTTCCCGTCCCACCAGAAAGGGATTAGGGCTCTCAACGGCGAGGTTGCCTCTCGGGCACAGAATGGCTGCTGCGGCGCCGGCCTGAGCACAGCCGATTCCAGGCAGGGAAGAGGAGCAAAGGGACGTTTGGCAAAACTACCCATCCGCCAACTCGGCCTTCCTGGCAAAGGGGTTGTTCCCGCACCTCGGAGCGCAGGGACTCCCTCCTGTCCCTCTGTCCCCCGGGCTCACGGGCCGCTGTGACACTCCGCACGCGTGCAGATTGGGCGTGTTCTCCGCGTTGTGTCCTTTACAAGCCAGGCTCCCGCCTGTCACCCCAGCCTGCTTCCTCCAGCTGGCGGGGGGTTGGGGACAGGCGCCCGAGGTCACAGGCCACCTCCCGGCCCCCCGCAAGAGCTGGCCCCTCTCTGCAATGTCCCTTTCAGAGCCTCGGAGCCCCCCTGCCCGTGCGTCCAATCCCTTCCATATGTCCGGGGACGAGGACTTCTTCTTGCTCAGACAGCAGGAGCGGGACAGGGCTCTCTTGGTGAGTATCAGGGACAGTCCCAAGGTCGTTCCGTGCCTCGGTGGTCCCCCCCTGTGTCAGCCCAACAGTGCTCACGTGTCCCTTGTCAGGACAGCACTTTCCTCCATTGACTCTCCCTCTAGAACAGGCAATGGCTCCCCGCTTCCTACCAAGGCAGCCGGAAGCCCTGCCTGGCTCGCAGCTGTCCCCGTCTTCCCCAGTCCCTCAGCACTGTCCCCACGCCTCCATCGGCCCCCCCCGCAGCCTTCCTGGTCACTCTCGGGGGACTCAGGGTCGCTGAGATTCTTTCGAGCAGCGGTCCCAGGGCAGCTGGGACCAGCCTGCCGGCATCAGCCGGGCGCCGGTGGACACGCAGGTCCTGCGACCCCGCTCCAGCTTCCGGATGAGGCTGTGAGGTGGCCCCGGGGCTGCGGCTCCTGTCCCTGCTGGGACGCCGAGGACAGGAGTTCGAGACCAGCCTGGGCAACATAGCAAGACCCAATCTCTATAAAAAAGAAAAAAAGAACAATGAGCCGGGCGTGGTGGCGCATGCCTGTCGTCCCAGCTACTCGGGAGGCTGAGGCAGGAGGATCGCTTGAGCCTGGGAGGTTGAGGCCGCTGTGAGCGAGGCTGTCGCCACGGCGCTCCAGCCCGGGTGACACAGTGACAGCCAGCCTGGCCTGCCGTCCCTAGGAACGCCAGCGGCAGCAGCAGCTGCGCGTGTTTGAGAAGATGACCCACTCCTCCAAGGTCGCGGCCAAGCGCAGCCACCTCCTGCGGCAGCTGCAGGTGGCGGATGACACCGCGGACCGGGAGGCCGAGCAGCTGGCCGCCTTCCACGACAACGTCATCTGGAAGCTGGCGGTCACCAAAGGTACCCTGCAGCCAGCCGCCACCGGCGGGTGGGGACCCTGGGCTGTCACCCCCCCCCCCGCAACCCCGCAGCGGGTAGGAAGCCCCTGATTTCTGCAGAGCCCGGTCCCTCCGTGCCAGGCACCTGGATTCTGGGACACGGCCCTTGTCCCAACCCGCCCCTGCCCCCGCCCCAGGGCTCTTTTCCGGGCCCAGTTTTGAGGTCGTTTCCACAGTTCCCGGACACTCCAAAATCGGGGAGCCCCTCGAGCCTCCTCCCCAGCAAGGCCCTTGTCCCCAAGCTCCGGAAGGTTCTCCACACGCCCCTCGGTTTGTCCCCACTTACCCGGTTTAAACTGTAGAGACTTCGCCGCCGCTCAGACCGGGCTCTGGAGTCGGAGGGTCCCCCACTTGGGGGGTCTCGGTGCCTCACGTTTCTGTCACTGTCCTGGCTAGTGGCGAGTCTTTTATTGTGACATTCATGGGTGAAATTTCCGCGGGGCTGGGAGGCGTCCGGAGCGCGATTCCACGGCTACAACAGCAAGAGAGACTCGAGTCAGACCGAGGAAGGACTTCCCGCCTGGCGGGACTGCAGGCGAGGAGACTGCGGAGCCTCCAGTCCTTGGGGCTGGAGGCGGAGGGCAGCGCTGCCACCTGCCACCGTCCTGCGGTCACCTGCCCGGGAGCCAGCGGGTGTGCTGAGTCCCCCTCCGTCCTCACCCGCGGCCGCCTGTCGTTGCAGAACGGAAGGTGGAGCCGGGAAACACTAGCGGCTTCGTGCAGCAGAAGCGGCAGATGTTCCTGATCCAGGTAGGAGGGCCGCCCGTGCTGGGCCGGGGGACTGTCCCCGGGCTTGGGGACAGGCGCTGTGACTTCCCGACGCGCCCCCGTACCCCCCCCAGCACGCCCTGGAGATGAAGCGAGTCGAGATCCAGCGGCTGGAGCTGGTCGCTGCCACGGAGGAGGCGAGGCTCGACCGGGCGGAGAAGTCCCTGGAGGAGGACGCGGCTCTGTTCGAAGAGTTTCTCAGGGACAATGACCGCAGCTCCGTGCGGGCCACCAGAGTGTGAGTCGCCCGCCTTGCCCGGTGACATCGTGCGTGCCCTGGCGTCCCCCGGGCGTCTGCAAGGCCCCCGGCCCCACCCAAGCCAGACCCCGGGTCCTCCCAGCTCCCCCGGGGAGGGGTCGGGGACAGTCTGCCACCAGCCCCCGTGTCCCCACGCTGTCCCCGCAGCGCCGAGAAGGAGACCAAAGCCAGGATGCAGAAGATCCTCAAGATCCAGGACCTGGGCACCCAGATCGTGAACATCAAAAGGTGAGGGCAAAGGGCGTGCTGGCACCCCTGTCCCCTCCCCGCCCCCCCCCCCCCGCTGTCCCTGTCCCCGTGTCCCAGGCCGATCTGCCTCCCGGTCCCCGGTCCCTCCGGCGTTTGGCCCCTGCAAACCTCACCGGTCACCGCTCAGGGCCTCGAAGCTCCCAGGACGCTGTCGCCCATTTGACAGACGGGGAGACTGAGGCCAAGAGGCATTCGGTGACTTTCCCAAAGCCACCCCGGTGGGAGGTGGGGCCGCCTGGGCTCAGCAGCTCCGGGGGCTCCAGCCTGAGACACAGAGAGGCCGGCAGAGTCCCCAGGGTGGAGGGGACAGGCCCAGCTTTGGGCAGAGCCTGAGCGCTACCTCTGTGTCCCCCCCGGGGCCTAGCGAGATTTCCAGATTCGAGGACAACCTGCGGCATTACAAGGTCTACAAGGACTTCCTGTACAAGCTGTCACCCAAGGAGTGGCTCGAAGAACAGGAGAACCACCGCGTGGCCCTCAGGAAAGCCAAGGAGGCCACCGAGGTCCCCAAAGAGACCAGTGTTTCCTCAGCAGGGGACAAAGGTAGCGGAAAAGAGAACGCGGGTCCCCCCAGGGTTCGCTGCGCCAGGGGTCCACTGAGACCCCGAGCTCAGGCTCTGCAGAGGGCGTCTGCTCGCAGCTCAGACTCGGGGGCTGGTGTCCCCGCGAGCACCGCTGAGGCGGAGTCCGGGGGGAGCCTGAGCAGTGTCACTTGGAACCTGGTTCCAGCCGAGACCGTGTGGGACCCGTGCTTTGCTTCCCGTAGGAGCAGGGATCAAGGGCAGGACACTGTCCACGTTGGCCAGAGGTACGTGGCCGTGCCAGGCTGGAGGGGACCCCGCACCCGGGACCGGCGCACGCTGGACACTGTCCCCCTGCTTCCTCCAGAGGGCCAGGTCACCAAGAAGTTCTCCAAGTTTGTGCAGGGGACGCGGCTGGGACAGGTCCTGTCCGACGGCAGCTCCCAGCAAAGCAGCCAGCCCAGCGAGCCGCCGGGGGTCCCAAGGGTGAGCGGGCTCGGGGGTCTTGGAAGGGACCAGGGCCTGGTGGCACCGGGCGTGAGGAACGAGGTCAACGCCGCAGGGAGTGATGGGGCCGCCGGGTTTTATTGGATTCTTGGCATTTTTTTTTTTACGATTCTCTGTTTTTTTTTGTTTTTTTTTTTTTTTTGAGACAGAGTCCCCCTCTGTCCCCCGGGCTAGAGAGCTGTGGCGTCAGCCTCGCTCACAGCAGCCTCAGCCTCCTGGGCTCAAGCGATCCTCCCGCCTCAGCCTCCCGAGTAGCTGGGACGACAGGCATGCGCCACCACGCCCGGCTCATTTTTCTTATTTTTTGTAGAGATGGGGTCTTGCTATACTGCCCAGGCTGGTCTCGAAGTCTTGGCTTTTAGAGATCCTCCCGCCTCGGCCTCCCCGAGTGCGGGGATTTCATATTGTCTTTTAAAGGACAGGGATTTTTAGCTTTGTCACCAAGCCCGGTTTACCCGTCGTTTCCTTTCTGGTTGGTGTGTTTCGTGCCCTGCTTTGAAGAAATCTTCGCCAACCCCTGAGTCACTCAGATGTTCTCTTGTGTTTTCTTCTGGAAGCTTCTGGAAGGGTTAGCGGCTTGGACGAGGGCAGGGGTGGCGGGATGGGGACAGGTGGGCACCCTGGGGCTGGAGGGCTGCTTCCTCGTCTGTCCCCGGCTGGTGGCGCCTCGCTGTCCTTGGCCGGGCCTGTGTCCTCCTCTCTCCATCTTCCCTTCTCTGCATCGGCTGGGCCCCCTCCTGTGACTTGTCCCCAACTTGTTCTCGAGCTGGGTGTCCCCCACCCTCAACCTCCTGTGTCCCAAACTGATGCTTCTCCAGCTGCAAAAGGACCCGACCTCTACCAGCGTCCAAGCTCGTGACCTTGAGCCAGGGGACTGGCTTGTGCTTATGCCTGTCCCCTTACGGGGGTCAGGCGGGGCCTGGCATCTCCGAGCCCAGGTTCCTGGGGCGGCCACCCCTCCGCCAGTGACAACGGCAGGTCCCGGGCACAGGCTCGGCTGTGAGTGGGGCCATCAGGGACTGGCTCCAAATGCGGGACGGAGGGGGTGCGGCAGCAAGGCCTTGAATGCCGCGCTCAAAAAAGGAATTGGGGGCAGGGGAGCACGTGCAAAGGCCCTGAGGTGTAGCGTCAGTCCCCAGAGCAGAGTGACCTCCAGGGGTGGGCGCAGGGCTGCAAGGGCAGTGGCTGCAGGTGGCAAGAGGCGGCCAAGCTTCGTGCCCGCTGGAGCGAGACGAGCTGATGGCATTTGAAGCCACACCCGGGCGGCAGCGCACAGCCCGCGCCCTGACGCTGTCGTCTCTGCGCAGGTCAAACTCTCCCGTCCCCACGCAGGAGGACAGCGACAGCGACGGGGAGGTCAGTGGCCCCGTTCTGCCCCGGCTGCGGCAGCCGCCCCGCCCCCCGCTGTCCCCGCCCTGTCCCCCAGGTCCCGGCCCCCCGCTGTCCCCCGCCCCCGCTGTCCCGCCCCCGCTGTCCCCCCGGGTCCCAGCCCCCGCTGTCCCCACCCCCACTATCCCGCCCCCACTATCCCGTCCCCGCTGTCCCCACCCCTACTATCCCGCCCCCAGTGTCCCGCCCCCGCTGTCCCCACCCCTACTATCCCGCCCCCGCTGTCCCCGCCCCCGCTGTCCCCCGCCTCCTCCACTGTCCCCGCCCCCGGTGGCCCCGCCCCGATGGCCCCGCCCCCCACTGTCCCCGGCCCCCGGTGTCCTCGCCCTGTCCCCCGGGTCCCTGCCAGCTGCCCCGCCCCCCGCCGTCCCCGCCCCCCGCTGGCCCCCGCCCCCGCTGGCCCCGCTGGCCCTGCCCTGTCCCCCGGGTCCCCGCCGGCCGCCCCCAGCCCCCCGCTGGCCCCGCCCCCACTGGTCCCGCCCCCCCGCTCTCTCCTGGCTCCCCGCCCCCCGCTGGCCCCGCCCCCACCGTCCCCGACCCCGCCGTCCCCGCCCCCGCTGGCCCCGCCCCGTCCCCCGGGTCCCCGCCCCCGCTGGCCCCGCCCCCCGCTGGCCCCGCCCCGCTGGCCCCTCCCCACTGGCCCCGCCCCCGCCGTCCCCGCCCCCCCGCTGTACCCCGCCCCCCACCGTCCCCGCCCCCGCTGGCCCCGCCCCACTGGCCCCGCCCCCACCGTCCCCGCCCCCACTGGCCCCGCCCCCCGCCGTCCCCGCCCCGCTGGCCCCGCCCCCCGCTGGCCCCGCCCTGTCCCCCGGGTCCCCGCCCCCCGCTGGCCTCGCCCCCGCTGGCCCCGCCCCCCGGGTCCCCGCCCCCCGCTGGCCCCGCCCCGCTGGCCCCGCCCCCGCTGGCCCCGCCCCCCGGGTCCCCGCCCCGTCCCCCGGGTCCCCGCCGGCCGCCCCCAGCCCCCGCTCCGCTGCAGGAGCCGCAGTTGTACTTCACGGAGCCGCAGCAGCTGCTGGACGCGTTCACGGAGCTGGAGGAGCAGAACCTGCTGCTGATCCAGAACACGCAGGAGACGGAGGAGACCATGGAGGACCTGGCCCGCACGCTCAAGACCACGCAGAGCCGCATGTGGGTCCCGCGCAGGCGCGGTCGGACCCCGCCTGGGGGCGTGGCCGGGGAGGGGCGTGGCCCTGGGGCGGGGTGGAGCAGGGCCCCCTCTAGGGGGCGTGGCCTGGGAAGGGGGCGTGTCCCCCGGGGCAGGATGGAGCAGGACCCATAGGGGTGTGACCTGGGTGGGGGTGTGGCCTGGGTAGGGGCGTGGCCTCGGTAGGGGGCGAGTCCCTGGGGAGGGGTGGAGCAGAGCCCCTCTAGGGGCGTGGCCCGGGGAGGGGCATGTCTCCTGGGGTGGGGTGGAGCAGGGCCCCCTAGGGGCGTGGCCTGGAGAGGGGCGTGGTCTGGGGGCATGTTCCCTGGGTAGGGCCTGAAGAGGGGGCGTGTCCCCTGGGGCTGGATGGAGCAGGACCCTAGGGGTGTGGCCTGGGTAGGGGGCGTGGTCTGAGTGTGGCCTGGGTAGGGGGCGTGGTCTGAGTGTGGCCTGGGTACAGGGCGGGGCGGGGCAGGGCCCCCTCTAGGGCGTGTCCCGAGGGCGGGGCCTGGGGAGGGGGCGTGTCCCCTGGGGCAGGATGGAGCAAGACCCCCCCTAAGGGTGTGGCCTGGGTAGGGCCTTGGTAGGGGACGTGGTGGAGCTCGGGCCCCTCTAGGTGCGTGGCCCGGGGAGGGGCGTGTCCCTGGGGCTGTGTGGAGCAGGGCCCCCTCTAGGGGCGTGGCCCGGGAAGGGGCGTGTCCCTGGGGCTGGGTGGAGCAGGGCCCCCTCTAGGGGCGTGGCCCAGGGAGAGGCGTGTCCCTGGGGCTGGGTGGAGCCGGGCCCTCTCTAGGGGCGTGGCCCGGGGAGGGGCGTGTCCCTGGGGTGGGTGGAGCCGGGCCCTCTCTAGGGGCGTGGCCCGGGGAGGGGCGTGTCCCTGGGGTGTGTGGAGCAGGGCCCTCTCTAGGGGCGTGGCCCGGGGAGGGGCGTGTCCCTGGGGTGTGTGGAGCAGGGCCCTCTCTAGGGGCGTGGCCCGGGGAGGGGCGTGTCCCTGGGGCTGGGTGGAGCAGGGCCCCCTCTAGGGGCGTGGCCCGGGGAGGGGCGTGTCCCAGAGGGCAGGGGGGTGCCCGGCTGTCACCGGGAGCCCACCTGAGGCTGTTGTGGCCACCAGCCTTTCCCCAGTCCCTTCCTCGGGTCCCCACCCATCGCCTGGTCCCCGGGCGAGGCCCGCCCGGAGCAGGGGGTCATCTGGTCGCTCCCCAACACTGCACATCAATTCGGGGGCTCAGGCCTGGCCCTCAGCCCTGCAGGGACAAGGCACAGCCCTGCCCCGCGGAGGTGACAATTGATGCCGGCAGCCACAACCAACAGGCCCGCAGATCTGACTTGTACAGAGTGACATGTGCTAGAAGGAAAATCGAGTGAGAAATCGGAGCACAAGGGCAGAAGTGGAGGGTGACAGCGGGTGGGAGGGGGCAGGGAGGGCTTCTAGAAGATGTCACAGGGCCCGGGAGCTTCCAGAAGGTCAGGAAGGAAGCCAGCCACACACGGGGGTCTGGGCAGAGAGCGCTGCAGGCAGAGGTGACAGCAGGGGCGAAGGTGGGAGCCGCCGAGGGTTCAATGTCGTCTTATGGGGGAGCCACGCCCCTGAGTACCCACATGGGGGGGGTCCGGTGTGGCTGGAAGTTTCCAGAATGATTTGAAACCATCAGTTCTCGGGCAAGATTGTGTCCCCTGGAAGAGCTGAGAGGTGTCAGAGGCACAGAGAGGTGACCTGGGAGGGACAGGAAGCCACACGGATTCCCAGAGAATCCGGCAAGACCTGCGCTCGTGAGAACTAAAAACACGACCTCGCAGACACCTGCACGTATTCGTAGCAGCCATAATGTCCCAGCGACCAAAGGTGACAACACCCAAGTGTCCCCCCACGCAGGAGCGGACCCACAAAGCGCGGTCCGGCCACGCAACGGGACATTATTCCGCCACGAAAATGAAGTTCTGAGACCCCCAAGCGACCTTGAAAATAATTACGCCGGGTCAAAGGAGCCAGTCACGAAAGACCACGTGTTGTTCGGTTCCATTTTCATGAAATGTCCGGGACAGATAGAAAGTCGATTTGTGGCTGCCTAAGGCCGAGAGGGACAGGGGACAATGGGGGGCGGGGGTGACAGCTCATGGACACAGGATTTTTTTTGGGGGGGGGGTGATGACAATGTTCTAAAATTCCTCGATGGGGATGGTTGCGTAACTTTGTGAATGTACCAAAAACTAGCGAATTGTACACTTGAAGTTTATGGTATGTTAATTTCATCATATGCAAATGATATCGCAATTCATTTAAATATTAATTAATGTTAAAGACTTAAACTGTCCCCTGCATTCCCCCGGCATCCTTGACCCCTGGGCGAGCGGACACTTGGCTGGGGGGACGGCTCAGTGGCGGTGGGGGGGGGACCTGTCCGGAGCCGCGCTGAGCGAGTGGCCCTGCGGTCCCCACACGCAGGGACAAGGAGGTCAGCCACCTGAAGCAGTGGATCGCCACGATGACGACGTCCATCGCCAAGGAGGAGGAAACGGCGGCCGAGCTGGAGCTCAAGGCCCGGGTCTTTCACTTTGGCGAGTACATGGGGGACGAGCAGGTAAGGCCGGGAGTCGGGGACAAGGGGGGCGGGGGGTGTCCCCAAGCCGGGCTGGGACGGCGAGGGACTCCTGAGACAGCAGGAGGGCCGGGGAGCGGGGTCCGGGCTGCAGGACTCCCCCCACCCCGGCCACCCTGCAGCAGGACAGGGTCCCCCTGTCCCCCGCAGGACAGGCTGCTGGACAGCCTGACCCTGAAGGTGCGGGACGTGTACCGGCACTGCGTGAGCAGCCAGCCGGAGGCCAACCTGGGCCCCGTGCAGATGTTGACGGTCATCGAGCACCAGCTGGACGAGCTGCTCGAGACCCTGGAGCACGTGCCCCCGGCCACCATCGAGCAGGTGGAGAAAGCCAAGGAGAAGGAGCGGCGGCTGCGGTGAGCTCCGGGGCGGCGGGTGTCCCCAACCCTCCAGGGGGTCCCCACCCAGGGTGCACGGTGGCAGGGGGGTGGGCATCGGACTCGGCCGGAGCCATCGAGAAAGGCTTCCTGGGGGGGTGACGGTGCCCAGGGAGTGTGGCCCAGCATGGGCACCAGTGCGGGGCTTAGGCAGGGGACACACGGGGCCAGGCGGGGCTCAGTTGGGCCGGATCGAAGGGGCCAGAGCCCGGGGGAGGGGAGGGAGGGGTGTCGGGGCCCGGGGAGCCCCCAGGGTCCCCAGCTCGGAGGCGAGCGGTGGAGGCAGGTGACACGAGTCCACCAATACACCACGTGGGACCTGGTGCCAGGGGTCCCCGTGGTGGCCTTTCCGGCCCGGGGGCCGCCTGGTTCGTTCGCTCGCTGCACAGGGCCCTGAAATACCCAAGCGTCACCCGCAAACACGGGGTCTTCCCCCCTGGGCCCCTGTCTCGAGGGGCCACCGGGCAGAGGTTCGGTGATCGGAAGTACAAACAGGAAGGGGACGGGACCGCTGCCCTAGCCTGGTGCTGGGCCCTCACAGTAACGGTGACAGGGGCTGTGGGGACACAGTTCACGGACAGGGATGAGCCTCGGGTCACCCGGGGGCCAGGAGCAGGCGGCCAGGCCCCGATCTGGCAGGGGAGGGCGAGAGGACTCGGGTCTCTCTCTCGAGGGAGGACGGTGCCCGCGAGAAGGGGACTCAGCCGTCCCCCACTGTCCCCTGTCCCACCCAGACTCCGGGAGGAGAAGGCCCGGATGCAGAAGCTGCTGCAGGAGGAGCGGGGTGCTGCGGGGCGCAGGCCCGGGCCCGGGCCGAGATCAAGAAGAAGGTGGGCAGGGTCACCTGGGGGGGGTCGCAGCTGGGGGACGGGGGGGTCCCGAGACTCCGCACGGCAGGCTGAGGGGCTGAGGTCCCGCAGCCCAAGGCCCCGGTACCTGGGGGCGCTGGGGGGGGCCGCTGCCTCGGAGCCAGGCCGGGGAGGAGCGGGGTCGTCCCCTGTCGGGGGGCCCCCCACGGGTCACCCTGTCCCCCCACCGCCTGCGTGCCAGCTCCCGGCCAAAGCCTGGCCTGGCCGTGCCCACCCGCCCACACGCCAACCAGACCCCCCCCACGCCAAGCTCCTCACCTGTCACGGGGTCCTCCTACTGTCACAGTGTCCCGAGGGCCCCGGCAGTCGGAAGGACGGTCCCCAACGTGGGTCTGGCGCCGAGCATTGTCCCCAGCACACCAGCGAGGCCGGGGTCCTTTTAGCTGGGGGGGATCCTCAGTCCCAGGCTGTCACCCCGGGAGGGGCAAACGCTGCAGGGTCTCCTCCGGGACCCCCCCAGCGCGGGACACGCATTTGTGCCGCATGGCCTGGTCGTTCCCGGTCGGTGTCCTGGTCCCCCCCCCCCCGCCCCCCGCAACAGCTAAGACGTCTGCTCCCTGTCACTCCAGAGTCCCTCGGCCTGTCGCGCTGACGTGGGGTGACCAGGAGCCACTGGCTGGAGCTTGCCGGGGGGCCTGTGCCCAGCGGGGGACGGGGGGCAGGGCAGGTGTCCCCCGCACCCCCGGGAGCTCACCGCGGCCACCTCCCCTGCAGAGAGGCCGGAGGCTGGTCTGCCGCTCCCGGCCCCCCCGCCTTCAAGCCCCGGGCGGCGTCAGGGCACCAGCTGGTGGACAAGGACAAGGAGGAGATGCTGTTTTTCTTCACCTGACTGTCCCCAGCGCCACGGGGGCACGGTGGCGGCTCAGCAAGGACGTCGGCGGTGGACGCGGAGGGACTGGCTGGGTCCCCAGGGGGCCCTTCTGTCTGGGCTCCTGCCGTCCCCCGAAATAAACCCCTATTGCTTTAGTGTCCCGACAGCCTGTGTGACGAAGCGGCCGCTGTCACCGAATCGCAGTGGCCCTCTCTTTTGTCACAAGCGCTTGAGGGGTGCGGCGGCGGCCCAGGTCCCGTCTAAACAGCTGCCTGGGGAGAGGCGGAGGCGTGAGGTCAGCCCCGATGTCGAGCCGCGGTGGCCTGGGACGCGGTGGCACGTGGCTCCGCGGCCCACAGCCTGGTCCCCGGGGAGGGAGGAGCAGCCCGGACCACCCGGCGGCCGGGAGGAGCCTTCTGGGGGGACAGTCACAGCCCCGAGCTCGAGTCTGTGCTGGGGCACAGAGGTCGCCGGGAAGCCACCACTCACGGAAGGGGCTTGAAGTCCCCCGGGGGCAGCCGCTCCCGGGCACACGGCCACACGCGGTGACATTCCCGAAAGCCAGGGCCCCAGAATCCAAGAAACAGACGCGCAGAAAGTTCGGAGGATTCCGAGTCTCGGGCCCAAAGTAGTATCTCAATAAACACACACGTCACAAGGCACAAGGCAAAAACGAAACAGAAAACCAAAGCGCATTTCCGAGGGGCCCCGTGTGTCCACTCCTTTAACGAACAAAACCCGTGCGAGGTCTCGACTGTTCTCCTCTTGGAAGCTGAACCTCACGCCGTAAAAACACGCACTGACGTGTTACACGCTCGCCTTTGACCTTGACAATGAAAACCGTGCACCTACCGTAATCACAGTCCTACACGTGATCCACAGCGTTCGGAACATCACTTTATAAGCCGTTGCCAAATTACTATTTAACATTCATCCCCAAATACAGAATTTAAAAAAAAAATCATCTTGAAGTTTTAACGCTGCCGGCTGCACGCGCTGAGCTATGAATGTGGTGGAGGAGGAGGAAGAGGAGGAGGGAGGAGGGGAGGAGGGAGGAGGGAGGAGGGGGGAGGAGGGAGGAGGGGGGAGGAGGGAGGACGGGGAGGAGGGAGGAGGAGGGAGGAGGGGGAGGAGGGAGGAGGAGGAGGGGAAAGGAGGAGGGAGGAGGAGGAGGGAGGAGGAGGAGAGAGGAGGAGGGAGGAGGAGGGAGGGAGGAGGAGGGAGGAGGAGGAGGGAGGAGGAGGGAGGAGGAGGGAGGAGGAGGGAGGAGGAGGAGGGAGGAGGAGGGGGAAGGAGGAGGGAGGAGGAGGGGAGGAGGGGGGAGGAGGGAGGAGGAGGAGGGAGGACGGAGGAGGAGGAGGAGGAGGAGGAGGAAGGAGGGAGGAGGAGGAGGGGAGGAGGAGAGAGGAGGGAGGAAGAGGGAGGAGGAGGAGGAAGAGGGAAGAGGAGGAGGAGGGAGGAGGAGGGAGGAGGGGGAGGAGGGGGAGGGGAGAAGGAAGGGGGAAGGGGAAGTGGGAAGGAGGGGGAGGGAGGGAGGAGGGGAGGGGGAGGCAGAGCTCAGGTCCTGCTGCCCAGTGTTCTCCTAACAGGCCGGAGACTGGCACGGGGCCGTGGGCCAGGGCCTGGGGACTACAGGTCCCCACCGCTCCGGATCTCGGGTGACGACCCCTGGAGGCCCGTGGAAGTGTCCCAAGGGCGAGCCAGGAGGCAAAGCTCCTCTGTGGCTTGCCGTTTCCATGCCAGCTCTGGTGTCAACTTGCTAATTACACGATCAATGTGTGTTTCCAATACAAAAGGTGGAAACGCTCGCAACAAAATATCCACAATTTCCACGCTCATAAAATACCACCATCCGTGCATGCTTGTGTATGTCCTACCATTTTTTTTTTTTTTTCTGAGACAGGGTCTCATTCTGTCGCCCGGGCTAGAGTGCCGTGACGTCAGCCTCGCTCACAGCAGCCTCAGCCTCCTGGGCTCCAGCGATCCTCCTGCCTCAGCCTCCCAAGTAGCTGGGACGACAGGCATGCGCCACCACGCCCGGCTCATTTTTCTATATATATTTTTAGCTGTCCAGCTAATTTCTTTCTATTTTTAGTAGAGACGGGGTCTTGCTACATTGCCCAGGCTGGCCTCGACCTCCTGACCTCGAGCGATCCTCCCGCCTCGGCCTCCCCGAGTGCTGGGGTGACAGGCGTGAGCCACCACGCCCGGCCCCTTAGGGATTCCTGCCCGTAGCTCCTTACACAACTACCCTGAGACCTGCTTGGACTTTCAAACGCAAGTGCAGGAAGAGCGGCCTGTCTGCAGAACGTCCCTGGGGACAGGCCCGGGACTCGGACGCCGGCCCTTGCTCAGTCACCACCCTGACCTCGGCTCCCGCTCCTCGCACGACCAGACAGGCTCCTAACTGCTCCCCGGCCTCCTCCTGTGTCGCCCGTCAGTTTATTTCCAAAAGAGCAGCTGGAATCACCCTCTCGAGTATCACTTTTCTAATTATACCCTCTTCCGCGTTCCCATCGCACTCGATGACCTAGCAGGCCCTCACCAAGCTCGCTGGCCCTTCTAGAACTCTCCCCCGGCTCAGTCGCTCCAGCAACTGCCTCAGGCTCTGCAGGGAGGCCCGGATGTCTGTCCCCTTGGCCCAGGGAGCGAACGGCTCCCCCGACACGGACCGAGGCTCCATTCTTACCTCCCAGCACCTTCTCTGAGGGCTCCCCTGCCCCCGACCACTGGAGTCTCTTCTAAGTTTTACTCATTTCTCTGGTGATTCTGTTTGGTTTTCCAATAAACTGTCAAATCATCTATAAATCACTCGTCTCCTCCCTATAGGTCTGTATTACTTTTTGCTTTACTTCAATGTCAAGAACCTCCAGGACAAGGCTGGGCGCGGTGGCTCACGCCTGTCACCCCAGCACTCTGGGAGGCCGAGGCGGGAGGATCGCTCGAGGTCAGGAGTTCGAGACCAGCCTGAGCAAGAGCGAGACCCCGTCTCTACTAAAAATAGAAAGAAATTATCTGGATAGGTAAAAATATATATAGAAAAAATTAGCCGGGCGTGGTGGCGCATGCCTGTCGTCCCAGCTACTCGGGAGGCTGAGGCAGGAGGATCGCTGGAGCCCAGGAGTGTGAGGCTGCTGTGAGCGAGGCTGACGCCACGGCACTCTAGCCTGGTGACAGAGCGAGACTCTGTCTCAAGAAAAACAAAACAAAACAAACAAAAAAAAACCTCCAGGACAATATAAAACAGCCAGGGTAACAACAGTAATACAAGTAATTCCTGAATGATTCCCAGGTGCACGTGTAGAACGCTTCTGGAATTCACCGCTGAATACGATGTTGGCTATAGGTCCGGGCTTACAGAATCTTCATTCCTGATTCCGTCGGTAACACGTGAATCGTTAAAATACAGGATCTTTGAGAAAATAAGAAAGTTCCTCACTGACCTATTACTGAAATAACCCAATTAACAGATTTCGCAATATTAAACATTCTCAAGCTATCTGATTAAACCCCGTGTGGTCAGAAGAGTAGATTAAATATCTTGCCATCTTCTTTATTTTTTTTTTTTTTTTGAGACAGAGTCTCGCTCTGTCACCCGGGCTAGAGTGCCGTGGCGTCAGCCTCGCTCACAGCAGCCTCAGACTCCTGGGCTCAAGCGATCCTCCTGCCTCAGCCTCCCGAGTAGCTGGGACTACAGGCGTGCGCCACTACGGCCGGCTAATTTTTTCTATATATATTTTTAACTGTCCAGCTAATTTCTTTCTATTTTTAGTAGAGATGGGGTCTCGCTCTTGCTCAGGCTGGTCTCCAACTCCTGACCTCGAGCGATCCTCCCGCCTCGGCCTCCCAGAGTGCTGGGGTGCAGGCGTGAGCCACCGCGCCCGGCCTCCTAAGTGTCTTTTATTTTGAACACTTCCATCTATATTCCATCAATCCGCCCTCTCTTCGAGGAGTATCCTTGTCAGGGTTCTCGTGGGAAGCCTCCCGTTTCCAGAGCTTTGGAGTAGCATTTCCTGCATCTATTCCATGAAGGAATATAAGAATTTGTTGATAAACTGTTCATATTCTTAGTTTCGAATAACGATGGTTTCTTTTTCTGGAAAAGTGTTCATTTTGTTACCAGTATTCTCATTTTGATACCTATTTCTGCGTATGCCACAGAATCGGTGGGATTCACTTCTCCTTCCTTTTTTCTTGGTGAAATTGCTCAGAGCAGAAACTGACAGCCTAGGGGCTACGTCCACGCAGGGTATGTTTTGTCTGACCCATCCCGAAAGTTCTAAATCCGCACGGGCTGCCACACTTTAGCACCAAACTCCGGGGGACTTGACACTTCTTAGGCCTGTTCTGTTTTCATCTTGAAATAATAGCTCATTCCACTTAGCTGTCTTTCTCTTATTTATCAGGAAGGCATTCCGAGGCATAAACTGGCATCTCGCTTCGGCCACACCCAGTTTCACAATCACACGCAGTGACGATCAAGCGCATAGCCTGAGTACCTGCAATCCCGTCACAAGTAGTATCTCATTTAACTCCCAAGTAGTATCTCATTTAACTCCCAAGTAGTATCTCATTTAACTCCCCAACGACTCCTAAGTCGCTGCTTTTACTACCGTTTTACAAGGGAGAAAGCTGCTTGCTCAACAGTTCAAACTTACAACCACACGGCCGTCGATTTTTTTTCTGTATTTGTAATTAGCTTTCATTTCTTCCTTTCCCAACTGTCCAGTGACCTTTCTTTGTTCTCCAAGGAATTTTTACTAATTTACCACATTATAGTCAGAAAACGGTACTGCTGAGATTTTCTTTTCTGTAAAGACTTTCACAGAGTGTTGCTGATGCCCTAACTTGTTCAGTTTGATTTCTATAAATACCCCATGGACATGGAATAGGATCTATTAAATCGATTTTATTAATTCCATTATAAACATCTTGCATATCCTCATTTTTTCTGATCTGTAAAAAATGCACTAAATCACTTTCAATACACTCTAGGTTTTAGTTTATCCAGTTCTCCTAGATAGCAGTTTTTACTTGTTTGATATTACAAGTTTTCAAATCAATATTCGTATAAATATTTGTGGGTCTGTTTTTTTTTTTTTTTTGAGACAGAGTCTGGCTCTGTCGCCCGGGCTAGAGAGCCGTGGCGTCAGCCTCGCTCACAGGAGCCTCAGACTCCTGGGCTCAAGCGATCCTCCTGCCTCAGCCTCCCGAGTAGCTGGGACGACAGGCATGCGCCACCACGCCTGGCTTATTTTTTTCTATATGTTTTTAGTTGTCCACTAATTTCTTTCCATTTTTAGTAGAGACGGGGTCTCGCTCTTGCTCAGGCTGGTCTCGAACTCCTGACCTCGAGCGATCCTCCCGCC
This sequence comes from Lemur catta, assembly GCF_020740605.2. NCBI lineage: Eukaryota > Metazoa > Chordata > Mammalia > Primates > Lemuridae > Lemur > Lemur catta. The sequence goes on along the minus strand of NC_059148.1, from coordinate 34,324,690 downwards.
TCGGCCTCCCAAAGAGCTAGGATGAGAGGCGTGAGCCACCGCGCCCGGCCTGTAATTTGCTTTTGATTTATTTAACCCTGTCTTAATTTTAACCTTCCCAGATATTTCTGTCCAGGTGCCTCTTCTAGACAACACATAGCTAGAACTTTGCCGTTTGATCTATTTATTCAGTCTTTGTGTCAGAACACGAGTCAGGCTTGTTTACATTTTTGGGGGGACACAGCGACCCTCGGTTTTCTGTACAACGTGCCTTGCCGTTTACTGTCTTTTCCAACGAGCATTCTACTCTTTCTCTTCCCTGTCCTTACAGAGCAGAAAGGTACACAAACCCATCTGCAGTTCTCAAGCTGGTTACATTTATTTTTTTTGAAGCTTATTTCAAGAACAAAAACCTGACAATTTTTTATTTTGAGCAAAAATTTCCCCGGTTTATTCCGAAGGGAAAACCCCAACACTAAGAAACAGGCACAATTCTATTTCCTATACTCAACAGCAACGCGAGGAATCGAGGAATCGTTCTGGACTCTGGATCCCCCTCCGGGCCGGGCATTTCCTGAGCCATCAATACGTGCGCTTTGCTGCTACCTGTATTTACAACAGTGACATCTGGACTATGTTTCCAAATGAGTTAGTTCCACCAACAGTCCTATTACACTGCACCTTCTGTCCCTGGACTTGCTACAGCTCCACAACCCCTCTATCACAGCCCCCAAAACCCCAAACCCCCATACTTTTCCCCCCTAAACTTGGTGCCAAAAATAATTTAGCAGAAAAACCTGACCTGAATTGATGTAAAGCTATTTACGGTCTTACTCGAGCCCACTTAGGTATATTTTGAGTCACTAAAGTGTAGTCGCTAGGGGTGTTAAGTAATATGTAACGTACATACCACACGACCCTTCTGAAATCTGAAATATTCCGAATTCAGACACAGCTGGGGTGGGTTAGTAGACATAAATACATGTCTCAGCACCACCCGGGGGACAGCCCAGCACGGTGACAAGCCTATGTCATCTCCGTATCTCGGATTCTAAACACCCGTCTCCCGGAAAGGGAGCCAGGGCAGGGGCAGGGGTGACACAAGATGAGCCTGGCGGTGCCAGAAAGGAAGTTCTCGGAACAAAAACCCAGGACGGGCTGGGTGGACAGGACACAAGAATCCAACCGAAGGGGCTCCCCCACGGCCAAAGCTGGGACAACGGGAGCTACAAAGGAAACAGGCTGATATTGACCCTGATCTAACACTGTCACCTAACAAATAAAAGAAATCCTCCAGCCCACACCGATATAGCTGAATGCGTAAATGGGAGAGAAGAGACAGCCCTTCCTTACAGAAGAATCCCAGTTAACGACGGCACGAGAGTAAGGGGAAGAGAAAGTCCCCGTCGGGACACTACAGCAATGACACACCGGCAAATTCCACTGCTAAGGGTGCGACAAGTGGAAAGTTTACAGAGAAACGTGGTAACTGCCATCCAAGGGCAAGGATTAACGCTGTGCAAACAGAGATCTGACCTTTGCCCTTTGGCTCCCGGGAGGTGATCGCTAGGAGCTAGGCATGTCCTGCCTGGTGACAGTGTCTGTTGACCTTGGCCGTGGCCCAGTCCCGCGGTCTGTGCTAACCGGGACTCACGGTGGAGGTTCTGGACCCCATGGTGCCGGCTCAGCCTCTGCAGGGGCCGAGCGTGAGGCCAGTCTGCACACCTGAGCCCCAGTGAACACTCTGAATGCAAGACGCAGGGGCGCGGGGCTGGTGGCAACGGTCGTGCTAGGAGAAGGTGGCCCTGGCCACGCCTCTAGGGCAGGACACTTGAGGCAGTCCCTGGAGGCTCTCAGGGACTCTGCCCCGGGCTGGCTTGACTCTCTGCCCTTTCCCTGCAATAGACCTTACCCGTGAGTACAACGGCTTTCGATGAGTTTCTAGAAAATTACTGAACGTAAGCGTGGCCTTAGGGACCCCCCAACTTTGCACAGTCTCAAAGACTCTACCTCAAGATAAATACTTATTAATTACAAAGGGACACATGACAAGTTGACAGTTGGGGAATCCAGCAGCCACCGCTCCAGGCGGTGACCCAGGTCGGCCCGCCCCGCTGCACGCGGACGGCGCAGCCCCCGACGGGACGCAGTGGGGACGGCGTCTGTCACCTGCAGCTCCAGCAAACCCCAGCCTCACGCTGGTGACGAGGCGGCGCCGGGCACACCTGCGTGGAGGGATTGTCCGACCCGCCCTCTGCAAAAGCACCGTGACAGGCAAGGGTGGGCTAAGGCCGTGACACAGGCTGGGGGTGAGGGACAGATGACAACCACAGGTACGCGGGAGCCTGGACAGGGTCTGGGGCAGAGACGGGCACTGTCACCCGGCTCCAGGATGGTGGCAAGTTTTCCGCCTTGATGAACACACTCCCTAGCGCACGACACTGATGCCCGGGGAGGCTGGAGGATTCCAAGGTGTGACGATACGCACAGGGTACCACTCCCCAGGGAAGCAGCTTTTCTCTAAGTCTAATGTCACAGCAAACGAAACACCAGGCCGGGTGCGGTGGCTCACGCCTGTCACCCCAGCACTCCGGGAGGCCGAGGCGGGAGGATCGCTCGAGGTCGGGAGTTCGAGACCAGCCTGAGCAAGAGCGAGACCCTGTCTCTACTAAAAATAGAAAGAAATTAGCTGGACAACTAAAAGTATATAGAAAAAATGAGCCGGGCGTGGTGGCGCATGCCTGTAGTCCCAGCTACTCGGGAGGCTGAGGCAGGAGGATCGCTTGAGCCCAGGAGTCGGAGGCTGCTGTGAGCTAGGCTGACGCCACGGCACTCTAGCCCGGGCGACAGAGGGAGATTCTGTCTCAAAAAAAAAGGGGGGGGGGAACACAGCTGGCCCCAAAGGCTTTGGAAAAGGGCCGGTGGCCTGTCCTCAGAGCCCCGTGTCTCTGGGCCGTTCACGGTACTTTGAGGGGCTTTTCGGAGGGTATGGGTGGCAGAAGGTCCCCACCCTTACCTGTATGCTTCTCCACTGTCTTCACACGTGAAACCACACACCTGGCAGGCCCCAGGCTATTAAATGTCTAAATCAATGTGTGTTAAAATACTCTGATCATCATTAGAGGATGTTAAGAAACCAAGTCATTATTTGAAAACTGATAAAGACTCAAATGCCTGGACTTTCTTGTACAAACCGTAGCTCGGGGTAAAGAAATGGCAAGGAGTTGCTATTTACAGATATGTCCTGGCTAATAAATGAACGAGGAGTGACGGGATTAGAGCATCATCCTTCTGCAACCCCTTTGAGGAGGTGGTCACTGGTCATCGGCGGCTGTTGACAGCACAGGACAGGCCACCAGGGACCGCGGGCCTCCTGCAAGAGCCCAGGACCACCCACCCATCAGATCAAATCTCTAGATATGATGAATCATTTATAAGAAAAACGGAGGAACCTGTTAAAACTACGTCAAAGTTGACGCAATCAGGAAAATGCAGACTGGCAAATTCCACAGAACAAACAACTCAGTTTCTTCAACAAAAAAACATGGGGGTGGGGGAGACAGAGGACAAACCTATAGGTGTGAAAGAGACTTAAGAAATGTATCGACCGACAGTGATGCACGAACCTTGCTAGAATTCTGACGCAAACAGTCAAAACGCGTCGGTGGCATTTGAGACAACCGAAAAATTGCAAGACTTGCCAGATACTGATATTAGGCAAACACTGGTTTAAAGAAGTGGTGACGGTATGGGGCTATGATTTTTTTAAAGTGTCCTTATTTTTTTAAACATAACACTGAAATATTTACAAGAACAGTGACAAAAGGATCAAACCACTTGTACAGATGGTATCCCAGGGGGTGGGGGGGCATGGGCAACATACATAACCTAAACTTTTGTACCCCCATAATATGCTGAAATTAAAGAAAAAAAAAAGATGGTATCCCAATGCAATACACTGAATGCAACGTGTATTCTAAACCTGAATGTCCGCAGTACGCCTTTCCCCTTCAAGTTCAAGATTGTCTACCAGGTTCAATACAGACATCTGGTTTCCTTCATGAACTTTGCCTAGTACGCGGTGAACTTTTCTAGACATTTCTACCGCCACATTTCTGTTACCTTAGAAGTTCCATTTTGGCGCTTCATGCACCATGGAGGTGTATCTTCCTGAGTCATAATCAACGCCGACATTTCCAACATTCATCATAGGGAAATATTTGCATTCAGAAAACGGATTAACAAAAAAATAGGCAGCTATCATTTATTTTAAATAAGACGCCATGATACGATTAAAAATAGAGAGCGAGATATAAAATCTTTACCACTCATCCTACGTACCTCTTAATATTTCTATGATAACCTCTAAATAAATATAGAAGACAAATGAAACACACAAAATAATACATTAAAAGAATTCACTGATTTTTTTACAGAAGGATTTACCAGTTTCCTCCAAGCGCTGTGTCCCACTGTTCCGTTTCCGGGAGAGACAGTTGCACGAGGCCACCACCCACCCAGTCTCGTTTGGTCCACGAGGTGTTTTTTTTTTAAAAATTCAAATAAGTCGCTGACATTTTAAAACAAGATTTCAACGTCACTCAGAACTGGAAGCCACCCTGCCACAGGACACAAGGGTTGGCTCCGGGTACCACGGCCCTTGGGGACAGTGACAGCAGCCCCCGGGGTCTCTGCCACACCAAGGTCAGCAAGGCTGGTGGCCACGCGGCATCGGGCCCCCTCCCTGCTTTCCTGACACCTGGCTTTTCTCATTTACCTGAGTAGCTTTCCAGGTACCTGACGCTTGTGTTTGAACCCTTAACTTTTTTTCTTTTTTTTGAGACAGAGTCTCACTCTGTCGCCCGGGCTAGAGTGAGTGCCGTGGCGTCAGCCTCGCTCACAGCAGCCTCAGACTCCTGGGCTCAAGCGATGCTCCTGCCTCAGCCTCCCGAGTAGCTGGGACTACAGGCATGCGCCACCACGCCTGGCTAATATTTTCTATATATATTTTTAGTTGTCCAGCTAATTTCTTTCTAATTTTAGTAGAGACGGGGTCTCACTCTTGCTTAGGCTGGTCTCGAACTCCTGACCTCGAGCGATCCTCCCGCCTCGGCCTCCCACAGTGCTGGGGTGACAGGTGTGAGCCACCGCGCCCGGCCTCGCGGGTACCTGGGCACCATCACACGTGCGGCCTCACCTGCAGCGCTCTCGGTTCCTCTCTGCTTTTTTTCCTTGTCTAGTTGCATGGCCTGGTAATCGGTTCCTGCTGAGCCCCCACTGTCCTGAGACCAAAAAAAGGGGTGTCAGTCACTCGGTGGAGACCGTGCGGGAAGGGGAGCAAGGGACCTACAGACGGGCCGCGAGCCGGCTCCCCGGACCTAGCGGAGCTCTCCTAGTAACCACCTCGGAGCCGCCGGCAAAGGCACGCGGAGAGCCGGACGCCACGCCCGGTGACGGGGACAGCGGAACACACTCAAGAGCTGGGACGACAGACAGGATTTTTATTATCCAGAGAAGCCAAGTTTATTTCTCCAAAGTCTAAAACATGTTAAAATATCTTACACAGAGACGGTTATAAAATGGCATACGCACTTCTCTGCTCTCTGAGACAGACACCCGGCCTGCCTGCCCGGCCTTGGGGACTCAGGGCCACCTCCCTGACATTTTCACTGTGCCGCCCACCGCGCCGCGGGCCTGGGGCACGTCCGTCCCGCCTTACGGGGCCACCGCACCCGAAGTCTGAAACGCCAAGACGGGGACTAGCGACGTTACCGAGCTCGGGAGTTTCCTGAGCTCAGGAAACGGCCGGGGAAAGCCACACAAACGGGATTCGGATGGGACTTAAAACTGTCACCAGTTTGTGAACGTTTTAAAGGAAAGACATCTTAATGCTTATCGCTACGGAGAGAGGAAGATCGGCCCTCGACAGCCAGTGGCATACCTGTGACCCCTTCACCACACACCATTTGTACTCAGAGAAGCCAGGGGACCCCACGTCACACAGCTAGTGAGAGAATGAACAAAGCGTTAGGATCCGGGTCTTGCTGGCTGCTCCGCCTGCCCCCGTAGCTCGGGCTCTGGTGACATCTCGGGGCACCAAGTCCCCACGCCAGGGACTGCCTGCCCGCTCGGCTCTGCCCTGCGGCCACCGCTGTCCCCTGCCCCGTCCTGCCCTGGCAGTGGCGGCTGTGGCAGCCCGAGCAAATGCCACCAGCGGGACACCAGAACCGGACGGACGGAGACCGTCCTTCTTGCAGACTGAAGGAGAAGACAAGAGCTGGCCCCTGGTAAATCCGTTCCTACGTCCCCTCGCAATCTGTCCTCATTGAAAACACTTAACATTTTTCGAAAGTCGTGGTAAAATGAGATTTAACATTCTGAACGATAGCAACGTCACCAGCAATTTAACCTCTGCGAACAAGGAAAAAAAAAAAAAAAAAAAAAACCTCCTCGATCGTTCCCATCTGAGACTGAGGAAAAGTCACACTCTCCCCACCCCAAGAAAATTTAATTAAATTACTGGGAATTAAATTACATTAAATGTATTAATTGATATAAATACAATTAAAGTATATTAATTGTCCAGCCTCAGAATTGGAGAAGTACTCTCATAATCCTCCAAGAACGCAGGATCACACACCACTTCCTTTTTTTTTTTTTTTTCCCTTGTTAACTGTGATTTTTAAAAAAATATTTTGGCATGGTTTTAAAGTTTCCATTAAACCTTTAAAGGTAGTTTCCGTCACGGTTCCTCGTCTTCCAGGACTCGTCCTTAGCTGAAAAGCGCAAAGCCGAAACAGCTCAACGTTAGGACACACCTCGATTTTTTTTTGCAAGGAAAGACACGCGTGACCACGGAATCACAGAACTCGGAAAGGACCTCAGAGGTCATCTAGCCAAATCCCCTTATTTTAGAAATAAACGAGAATTTAAGGCTCGGGTTAGGTGATTTTGCTCAAGGTCGCAGGAGCTCATCAAGGTCGATTCAGACTCTGCAGTCCAGGGCTGCGGCCGCCTGCAAACCCCTGAGAAGTGTCTGCACAGAAAGGAACGATCCAGAACCTCCTCGGAGCTGAGTGTCAGAGAAGAGAGCGACGTGGTGGCCGCGGAACCGAGCGAGGGCTTCATACCAGGTAGAGGCCGCCGGTGCCCGCTCTCAGCTCTGCGTCCCGATCGCCGTGCGTCTCCGCGGGGCCGGGCGACAGGGCCGGGGGCAGCCCTTGGTCTCCCTCCTGCCGCCCAGCCGCCCCGGGGCCAGGGGGCGAGTCCGGCTCCACCTTGACCGCAGCCAGCAGGGCCGGGACGCTGCCACTCCCCCGGGGGCTGCCCGCAGAGGCTGGCGCGGTGCTGTGTGCCGCCGAGTTGTCGCCGGAGGTCGCGGGCGGTGGCTCTGGGGCCAGGTTCTTCACGGGCAGAGCCACCAGACAGCCCAACGCCCCCGCGCCCACGGCCGCGTCCTCCACGCTGACGCCGACCTGCTGCAGGATGGTGGCCGCCGTCCCCAGAACGAGGGGGCTGTCCAGGCTCGGAGGAAGGTCGCCGTGGGCCACCAGGACCAGGGGGTCCATCTGGCCCGGGGGGCCACTGCCAGCAGCGTTCCTTCCCAGAGACGAGCTCACGGAAGTGACGTCGATAGTCAAGATTCCCGAGTTCAGAGCCTCGTCTGAGCCGCCTGCGGGGCTCCCGCCGCCGGCAGGCCCGTCGGAAAACAGGGCGGCGAGGTCGATGTTGGCGAGCTCGCTCTGGCCCGGGCCGCTCAGCTCGCCGGCCGGCATGAGGGGGCTCGGAGCTTCCAGCTGAGGTAAGAGATCTGCAAAAGGAACGGACACCTGGTTATTTTACGACCTCAGAAGACCCAGAAATTCTGCTCGGGCTCAAGACATTCCCAAGCAATTCCCAACGGGGACATCTACTGTCCCCTTCCCGTACACCAACGCCCGGCTGTCACCGGGTCTCCCCAGGGACCAACACACACGGACAGAAGGAAGCGTGTAGCCCCGAACGATTAACGGAAACAATCCCACAGGGCCCTCTTCATCCCGGGTCTAAGCTTTCGGCCATAACGCTCTTTCAACAGCTGACTGTTGTTCAATTGAGTAATTTAAACAATCAGAAACACCCCTGGGAGAAGAACGAACATTAACACACTTCAAAAAAAATGGCAACGGATATTCAAGCTGCGGGTTCGTGGACGAGAACACAGCAATGGCACCAAATTGCAGGACTCCTTAGGCACCAAGCAGGTAGTAAAAGGGGGGGTGCAATGAATTTGGGCAAAAGAGCCAAATACGGCCCCAGCGTGATTCTTTCCCAAGAACTCACTGCAGCTTCCCGACCCTGGGAGCGGCCGGCCCCGGGGGAAGAGGTTCTCGCAGTTCGCTGGCTCTATTCCTCCCACGCCAACTGCGAGCTGACCCCAAACTCCCACTTTCCAGCTGTGAACACCCAGCCATTTACGCTCGCCTACGAAAGAAATCTACTCTATAGAGGAAAAGAAATCAGACTCAGAATATTTTTTTTTTTTGAGACAGAGTCTGGCTCTGTCGCCCGGGCTAGAGTGCCGTGGCGTCAGCCTCGCTCACAGCAGCCTCAGACTCCTGGGCTCCAGCGATCCTCCTGCCTCAGCCTCCCGAGTAGCTGGGACTACAGGCATGCGCCACCATGCCCGGCTCATTTTTCTATATATATTTTAGTTGGCCAGATAATTTCTTTCTATTTTTAGTAGAGACGGGGTCTCGCTCTTGCTCAGGCTGGTCTCGAACTCCTGACCTCGAGCGATCCTCCCGCCTTGGCCTCCCGGAGTGCTGGGATGACAGGTGTGAGCCCCCGCGCCCGGCCACAGAATATAACTTCTTTGGCTGCCATATTACTTAAAAGTTAAAAAAGGACATCAACACAGTCTCTCCTCCAGCCCTCGCTCCTCCAGGCTGGCTTCCTGGAGGAAACCGAGTCCCGGGCAGCGGGAGCACCGTCCCAGTGGGACACAGGAGACAGGCTCGGGGGCTCAGACGGAACGAGACCTGGGAAGAGAGGCACTGGCTCGGCATTCGGGACACAGGTCCTGTGGAGACGGTGACTGAGGGCACAGGTGCCGGGCAAGGCCGGCTCAGCGCAGAGCAAACATCCTTCCAGGGAAGCACCTCGCAGGCCAGGGGGGACGAGGGTCAGGGGAAGACGGTGGCAGGAGCGGGTGCAAAGGAGGCCACCGGCTTGGCAAGCACGGCACACTGTCTGTCCTAGATCCCTCGAGAGGGGTGGAAGGAACGGCGGCTCTACTCCCGTTTCTGCGCGCACACCGGCAGGCGCACCCACGGTCCCCGCGGGGAGGTGACAGGCGCAGACCTTGGTGCCGGCTGTGCTGTCTGACCACGTGCGCCTTCAGGCTGTGCTTGGAGCTGAAGACGCGGCTGCAGCTGGAGACCGGGCAGCGGCTCTTGGGGGCAGCCACGTCCTGCACGTGCTTCTTGGAGTGGATGTAGAGGCTGCTGCGGGCGGAGAACCGGGCACGGCACCCTGCAACACACAGAGGGCCACCAGCGTTCAGCGGAGGGCGACCAAGGCGCCAGGAACGGACAACACTTCCGCGTGTCGGGTCAGAGTCACCTGCCGGCCGCCGGCGAGGGACACAGACCGCGTATCCCTGGGAGCGGCATCACGGGGAAGTCAAGTCAAAAGCAAACCGTCTTTAAAAGGCAAGAGGTAAAGAGCGAGAACCACAAGGAGGTCCGAAGTCCCGACCTGGGACAAGCTAGTGCTGGTGCTGTCCCTTCCCCCACTGCGCGGCCCCGCGGGGAAGACAAAGTCAAATCCATCAAACAACTCGAATATTCAGGCCGGGCGCGGTGGCTCCCGCCTGTCATCCCAGCACTCTGGGAGGCCGAGGTGGGAGGATCGCTCGAGGTCAGGAGTTCGAGACCAGCCTGAGCAAGAGCAAGACCCCATCTCTACTAAAAATAGAAAGAAATTAGCTGCACAACTAAAATATATATATGGAAGAAATTAGCCAGGCATGGTGGCGCATGCCTGTCGTCCCAGCTACTCGGGAGGCCGAGGCAGGAGGATCGCTTGAGCCCAGGAGTCTGAGGTTGCTGTGAGCGAGGCTGACGCCACGGCACTCTAGCCCGGGTGACAGAGCCAGACTCTGTCTCAAAAACAAACAAAAAACAAAAAAACCAGCCTGAGCACGACAACCAAGCATTCTGGAAGCACAGCACACAACACAGCTCCTGAGAAGACAGAGAAAGGTCTGACAAGGCAGGTGGCATTTGAGGGGACTGGGCCCTGATGTGTGCTGGGGGCCACCCCACGGCGGAGCAGAGGGCGTTCTCGGCCACGGAAGCCACCGGGCTGAGGCACCGGGACGCCCAGGGCGGCAGAGCGGACGGCCCGGCCTGGACTCCGGCTCCAGCTCCGCCGCCGACCGGCTGCGTGGGCTCGGGCAACTTATTTACCAGCCTCCCAGGGACGCCACGAGGGCCAGACAGAGCGACAGCCACCTACGGGCCACCGCACGGGGCCCGGCACAAGGAAACAAGCGTCACCACACGCTGCGACAGCCCAGCACAGGGGGACGGAGCTGCTGGAGCCCGGGGCCTCGAGGCTGCAACGGTGACACTCGGCCGGGTGAGGAAGGGCCCTGGGGGCCTCTGAATGCGGTTTCGATCCATGTTCCTCATTTTCAAATGAAGCTTCGAATCGTTTCCAGGTCAGGCTCGCTAGAGACCAACCGGGCGACGCAACGGAGGGCCGGATGCTTCGAGGTCTGCCCGGGGCCGCAGCGCTCCACGCCAACCTGCACTCGGCGGGAGGGCTCGGCCACATCCGAGGCTCGGGCACACGCGCGTCCCCGGTCACCTACACGCTGTCCTCCGTTCCCTCCTCGGCCCGCCCCTGCTGATGCCCCGCGCCCCATCCTGGCTTTGTCCTCCTGTTACCACGGGAAAGGCGGGCAGGCGTTGGTTTTGCTTTTTCTCATAAAATATTTCAAACATCTACCAACGTGGAGAAGATGGTGTGGCCGGCCCCGCACACCCGTCACCCGGCCCCAAGGATTACGAGCTCTCAGTCCACCCAAGAGGGGGTTGTGGGGTCCCTGCATCAGGCTCTGGGCCGCGCTACCACCTCCTGCACACAGAGCCCGCTCAGCAGACCCCCGGCGCCAAGCCATCACCTCTCTCCCCCGACCCCTCAACTCCTGGGCTTGCTCCAAGCTCCCTCCCCCACAGCCAGCTCTGGGCCTTGCCTCTTTTCCTCAGTCGCCCCAAGGAGAAGGGTCAGCACAAACCATGCCCGGTCTCCCGCCAGGGCGACCCATCAGGGCACCAGAGCAGGGCACTGCCCAGGCCACCCAGCCAAGCCGCACCCACCCACAACCCCTGCAGGGATCCCCTGGGCACTGTTCACACGTCCCCTCTCGGCTCAGAGCCACCCCACGCTCCTGCTGGCCCCACAGGGCCACCCACTTCCCTCTCGAACCTGTGGCGGTCCCCGGGTGCCGTCCTGGACCTTTTTTTTTTTTAATCTAACAGCCATCATAATAATAGTAAGTGACATATATTGATGTTTTGTTTTGTTTGTTTTTTTTGAGACAGAGTCTCGCTCTGTTGCCCAGGCTAGACCGTCATGGCGTCAGCCTCGCTCACAGCAACCTCAAACTCCTGGGCTCAAGCAATCCTCCTGCCTCAGCCTCCCCAGTAGCTGGGACTACAGGCATGCGCCACCACGCCCGGCTCATTTTTTCTATATATTTTTAGCTGTCCATATAATTTCTTTCTATTTTTAGTAGAGACGGGGTCTCGCTCTTGCTCAGGCTGGTCTCGAACTCCTGACCTCGAGCGATCCTCCCGCCTCAGCCTCCCAGAGTGCTGGGATGACAGGCGTGAGCCACCGCGCCCAGCCCGTGTGCTCTTTCTACCCTGGTCCTGCACGACTCACTCAACAAGCCAAGCAAACCCAACACTGCGACTCACACTTGCTTTGCCTTTAACCAACTGAAACTGACCTTCAGACCAGCGAAACTGACAACGGAAATGTTGGCGTGGTACTAAGTTTACAGCTCAAAGCAAGGTTTCAAGACCTACCTTCCACGGGGCACTCAAATGGCTTTGTGCCCAGGTGGGTGATGCTGTGGCCTTTCAGGTGTTCTGCTCTCGTGAACGACTTCCCGCAGCCTTCAACGGGGCAGGTGAACCTCCGGTCATCGTCATGCTTCCTGCCAGAACGGAAAACCGCGGCACGGTGATTACTCACGCAACTCACACGCACGGCCTCAGCCGTGATTCTTTGTTTAAAACTCCGCAAAATGTACCAAATCACAAACTCTCTGCATTTAAGAAAATGATCAGCCCGGGCACGGTGGCTCAGGCCTGTCATCCCAGCACTCTGGGAGGTCGAGGCGGGCGGATTACCCAAGGTCAGGAGTTCGAGACCAGCCTGAGCAAGAGTGAGACCCCGTCTCTACGAAAAATAGAAAGAAATGACTTGGACGGCTAAAAATATATATAGAAAAATTAGCCGGGCACAGTGGCGCATGCCTGTAGTCCCAGCTACTCGGGAGGCTGAGGCAGGAGGATCGCTGGAGCCCAGGAGTCTGAGGTTGCTGTGAACGAGGCTGACGCCACGGCACTCTAGCCTGGGCAACAGAGTGAGACTCTGTCTCAAAAAAAAAAAAGAAAAAAATTGAAAAAAAAAAAAAAAAAAAAAAAAAAAAAAGACCCTTTTAGGTCAACTCTTAAAGACGATATCTTTTCCTAAGCGTCATTTTTATACTAAACCCCTCGGCCCCCAGCTGTACAAACTTAGACAAACCACCCAACTTCACTGAGTCTCACTGTAAAACCAAGAGAATAAGAACATTAGCTTCAGAGCTGTCGTCGAAAAAACTTATTCTATGATAAGTTTAAAAAAAAAAAAAAAGAACTGTATGATAAAATAAGCCAATGAAGTTTTTAAAAAAGTAAAAATAGGAAAACTGTCTTTAGGTGATCAGATTCTGAGTAGTTTTCTTATTACGGTTTTCTAAATTTTCCAAATTACCTACATTGAGCTTTTTAGTAACTTAAAAAAAACAAACTACTGATACTTTATCGGTTTCTGCTGCCGACAAACGGTTCGTTTTCGAAGCCGATGACACGCAGCGGCACGCGAGCATTACCTTTTGTGCCTGAGAAGTTTGGACATGCTGGTGAAGGTCCAGCCGCAACTGTCAGAGTCGCAAATAAACGGTCTTTCACCTTATTCAAAAAAAAAAAAAATTACACGGCGCGATTATAAATCCGACACCGCCAGGCCCTGGGTTCCAAATGACGCCGCGAGGCTCCCCAGCTCGTTACCTGTGTGGCTTCGCAGGTGGATTTTCAGCCGGCAGGCCTTGTCGTACTGCTTGTTGCAGCCGGGAAAGGAGCAGGAGAAGAACTCTTGCTCCCGGAAGTGGGCTCGGTTATGGGAAAACAGGGCGCTCACCGTGATGAATGTCTTCTCGCAGCCTGGGGGAAGGAAACGCACACAGAGCCGGCTCGCGGCGGCACGGACGTCGCCGAGCGCGGCTGACGCCGGTCCCAACCCCGGGGCAACTGTCCCCGCTAAAGCAGCCGAGGCAACACACGACCCAGAAGCAAGCTCTGAAAAGCGATGACCGTTCATGTCGGGCTTTGTGACAGCGGCCGTCGGGGTGGCTGACGGCAGCTAACGGCCACGCGCGGGCCACCTGTCGCAGGCAACACCACCTGGAGATGGAGTGACGGATCGAGAGACCGTCCCCCCATCACAGCCACCTGCGCGCCACACTCAGGGTCCCTTCCAGGCAATCAGGTGTCACTGCTGCTCCCGGGAAACCAGGAAACGCCACAGGAGGAATTCAGCACCAAGGAATGACACTCTGTCCGGCAGGGCTGAGCTGGGAAGCGTCACCTACCACCCCGACAGCCGGGATTCCTCACCCTTGGCGGAGACGCTGGAATCTTCTCCCTGACAGCCCCAGCTCTCGTCACCTGCCTCCTTTTCCTTTTGCCCATTTCCTCGGGGTTCCCTGCTTTGTCACTTTCACCCACGTGGCCTTTGCCACCACTCGCAGCCTCGGGCCCCAGCTGAGGCCCAGCCAGTGCAGCCTACACCTCGGCCATTCCCCGAATTTCCACGTCAACACTCCTCTGACAAAAACATCCGGTGCTCAAACTGGGGGGAGAAAATACGAGGCTGCAGGACGTTTAACAACTGTCTTTGTCGCGAGATATCGTCACACCTGTGAGTCACCATGCACCTCGACAGGTGTCAGCCACCTGCTCTTCCCCAGCAGCACTTACTTAACTGGGACATGCCGATATTCCCCAAGACCCTAAAGTCATCCTTTTTGGCCTCAATCTGGTCCCCGCATCCCACAGGTTGGCTCTGTTGGGCTTGGGTGTATTCACATCCTTGGTCACATCAATCTGAACACGGACTCTCTCCGCCGTAGCGAGAACTACCCCCCTCATCAGTCATCACGCCTTCTGATTCCACCTCTGCCATCTCGTGCCTAGAGGTGGCCCCGAGCCATTGCTGCAGCCTGGCTCAGGCCCTGGGGACACTCCTGTCTGGGTCATCTTTTGGGGATTCTCGCTAGTTCCTCTCCTGCTTCCAGCCACCTCTCGCACGAAGCCTACGCATCAACCAGCACTAAACCCTCGGGGGGACCTCATGCCTCGAAGCACGTGGCATCCCCGATCTTCCCAGTGTCACACACGGAATGTCACGCTGTGTGTGTCTATAGCCACCACGGGACTCCCACAAGCCGTGTACGACTGAGAAAGGCTTCCAGTCACGGCCTAAAGCCACGTTCTCCATGAAGAGGGATGCGGGGGTGGGAGGTGACCCCCACATTTTCCCCGCATATTTTCCATCTTTCCAAAATTTATTTTTAACACCGCATACGTTATTAGCAGAGCAGTATACAAACCTAACATGCCAACACACGTCAGCGGCACGCTAGGTGCACACTCAAGATGCGGTTTGAACGCATGGGTCGTGGAAGGTCCTCCACCCAAGACCCCGGCCACAGCCCACGCTGCCCATCCGGGCTCTGTCACCCCCGGCACTCCCCCCACCCGCCCTGCGCCAACTCCTACCATTCTATTCCCTTCCCAGCCAAGGATCTCCTCTGGCTCCTCTAGAGACACTCGGTCCCTCTGACAGCACCCGACCCTGCCCACCCTGGCGAAGAGGTCGCCGTGTTGGGGTCTCACATTCCCAGGGACAGCAGGGTTGGAGAGAACCAGCAGGGGGTTTTACCCACGTTGCTCAGCCTCAGTCTCTCCATCTGTAAAGCGGAAACCGTTTCTAATCCTCAAAAAGGGATCGTTTTTCCAACTCCACAACACTGCGAAGTCCAAAGGAAATCAAGGTACAAAAGGCACAAAAACAGGGACGCCCCGTACGCCTGCGATGACGCCCTCAGTGTCTCAGGGGTCTTGGATCTGGCCACAGTCACCCTTGTTCCTCCGGGATGGAGCCTGTACTGCGTTAATACGCAATGAACACCGGGCGCGGTGGCTCACGCCTGTCATCCCAGCACTCTGGGAGGCGGAGGCGGGAGGATCGCTCGATGAGGTCAGGAGTTCGAAACCAGCCTGAGCAAGAGAGAGACCCTGCCTCTACTAAAAATAGAAAGAAATTAGCTGGACAACTAAAAATATATATAGAAAAAATGAGCCGGGCGTGGTGGCGCATGCCTGTCGTCCCAGCTACTCGGGAGGCTGAGGCAGGAGGATCGCTTGAGCCCAGGAGTCTGAGGCTGCTGTGAGCGAGGCTGACGCCACGGCACTCTAGCCCGGGGGACAGAGCGAGGCTCTGTCTCAAAAAAAAAAAAAAAACCGCAATGACCGAGAACTTCCAAACGGGGAGACCGAGGAAAAGAAACGCCCAGACTCAGAACTCAGTGCGACTCTGGCCAAGACGCGTCCCCACGTGCATTGACCGAAAAGCATCTGCAGAGACAGCTGTCACCTCCACCACCGAGAACCCCAGCTGTCATTCTCTGTGTGTGTCTGTCCCCGCAGGAAGGGGGGGTGGAGATGTCCCAGCAAGTCACCTGGAAGGAAGGAACACACAAACACCCGGGAGGGCTGGCAACCCCGGGCCTGGCTGCGATCGGGCAGCCCACGGCAGGGGTGGGGAGAGGGGGTGAACCCCACAGGAGCAGCGGCGCGTGGGGGTGAGTTTGGGGGTCCCCCTGGCAGGCCCGTCCCCCCTGCAGGCCCGTCCCCCCTGGAGGCCCGTCCTCCTGCAGGCCTGTCCCCCCTGCAGGACCCGTCCCCCTCGCCGCCCGTCCCCCTGCAGGCCTGTCCTCGTTGCAGACCCGTCCCCCTTGCAGGCCTGTCCCCCACTCGCCGCCCGTCCCCTGGCAGCCCTGTCCCCCCTGCAGGCCCGTCCCCCCCGGCCGCCCGTCCCCCTTGCAGGCCTGTCCCCCTCGCCGCCCATCCCCCTTGCAGGCCCGTCCCCCTCACCTCCCGTCCCCCCTTGCAGGCCTGTCCCCCTTGCCACCCGTCCCCCTTGCAGACCCGTCCCCCCTTGCAGGCCTGTCCCCCCTGGCAGACCCGTCCCCCTTGCAGGCCCATCCCCCTCGCCTCCCGTCCCCCCTTGCAGGCCTGTCCCCCTCGCCGCCCGTCTCCCTTGCAGACCCGTTCCCCCTGCAGACCCGTCCCCCCCTGCAGACCCGTCCCACTTGCAGGCCCGTCCCCCCTGCAGACCCGTCCCCCCTTGCAGGCCTGTCCCCGTCGCCGCCCGTCCCCCCTGCAGGCCCGTCCCCCCTGCAGGCCCGTCCCCCCTGCAGACCCGTCCCCCCCCTGCAGGCCCGTACCCCCTGCAGACCCGTACCCCCTGCAGACCCGTCCCCCGTGCAGGCCCGTCCCCCCCTGCAGACCCGTCCCCCCTGCAGGCCCGTCCCCCCTGGCAGGCCCGTCCCCCCTGCAGGCCCGTCCCCCGTGCAGGCCCGTTCCCCCTTGCAGGCCCGTCCCCCGTGCAGGCCCGTCCCCCCTGCAGACCCGTCCCCCCTGCAGGCTCGTACCCCTTGCAGACCCGTCCCCCCTGCAGACCCGTCCCCCCTGCAGGCCCGTCCCCCCTGCAGACCCGTCCCCTCTTTCAGGCCCGTCTCCCTGCAGGCCCGTACCCCCTTGCAGACCCGTCCCCCTTGCAGGCCCGTCCCCCCTGCAGGCCCGTCCCCCCCTGCAATCCCGTCCCCCCCTGCAGGCCCGTCCCCCCTGCAGACCCGTCCCCCCCTGCAGGCCCGTCCCCCCTGCAGACCCGTCCCCCCTGCAGGCCCGTCCCCCCCTGCAGGCCCGTCCCCCCCGCAGGCCCGTCCCCCCTGCAAACCCGTCCCCCCCCGCAGGCCCGTCCCCCCCGCAGGCCCGTCCCCCCCCGCAGGCCCGTCCCCCGTGCAGGCCCGTCCCCCCCGCAGGCCCGTCCCCCCCGCAGACCCGTCCCCTCTTTCAGGCCCGTCCCCCTGCAGGCCCGTACCCCCTTGCAGACCCGTCCCCCTTGCAGGCCCGTCCCCCCTGCAGGCCCGTCCCCCCCTGCAATCCCGTCCCCCCCCTGCAGGCCCGTCCCCCCTGCAGGCCTGTCCCCGTCGCCGCCCGTCCCCCCTGCAGACCCGTCCCCCCTGCAGACCCGTCCCCCCTGCAGGCCCGTCCCCCGTGCAGGCCCGTCCCCCCTGCAGGCCCATCCCCCTGCAGGCCCGTCCCCCCTTGCAGGCCCATCCCCCTGCAGGCCCGTCCCCCCTTGCAGGCCCATCCCCCTGCAGGCCCGTCCCCCGTGCAGGCCCGTCCCCCCTGCAATCCCGTCCCCCGTGCAGGCCCGTCCCCCCTGCAATCCCGTCCCCCGGCAGACCCGTCCCCCCTGCAGGCCCGTCCCCCCGGCAGACCCGTCCCCCCTGCAGGCCCGTCCCCCCTGCAGACCCGTCCCCCGTGCAGACCCGTCCCCCCTGCAGGCCCGTCCCCCCTGCAGACCCGTCCCCCCTGCAGGCCCGTCCCCCCTGCAGGCCCATCCCCCTTGCAGGCCCGTCCCCCCTGCAGGCCCATCCCCCTGCAGGCCCGTCCCCCTTGGCAGGCCCGTCCCCCCTGCAGGCCCGTCCCCCCTGCAGACCCGTCCCCCCTTGCAGGCCCGTCCCCCCTTGCAGGCCCGTCCCCCCTTGCAGGCCCGTCCCCCCTGCAGGCCCGTCCCCCCTGCAGACCCGTCCCCCCTTGCAGGCCCGTCCCCCCTTGCAGGCTCGTCCCCTCTTTCAGGCCCGTCCCCCCTGCAGGCCCGTCCCCCCCTGCAATCCCGTCCCCCCTGCAGGCCCGTCCCCTCCTGCAGACCCGTCCCCCCTGCAGGCCCGTCCCCCTTGCAGGCTCGTCACCTCTTTCAGGCCCGTCCCCCCTGCAGACCCGTCCCCCCCTGCAGGCCCGTCCCCCCTGCAGGCCCGTCCCCCCTGCAGACCCGTCCCCCCTTGCAGGCCTGTCCCCGTCGCCGCCCGTCCCCCCTTGCAGGCTCGTCCCCTCTTTCAGGCCCGTCCCCCCTGCAGGCCCGTCCCCCGTGCAGGCCCGTCCCCCCTGCAATCCCGTCCCCCCTGCAGGCCCGTCCCCCGGCCGCCCGTGCCCCGCGCGTACCGGGGAAGTCGCACTTGTAGGGCCGCTCGGGCTCGAAGTGGCTGCGCTGGTGCGAGCTGAGCCGCGCGTGCGTGGGGAAGCGCTCGGCGCACACCTCGCACTTGAACAGGCTCTCCTGCTCGTGGCCCTTCCGGTGCGCCTTGAGGTTGTAGACGGTCGTGAAGGTCTTGCCGCAGCCGCTCACGGGGCAGCCGAAGGGCCGCCGCTTGTCGTGCGACTGCAGGTGGCGCTTGAGCTTGTAGGACGTGCCGAAGGCCCAGCCGCAGCCGGGGCGCGGGCAGCGGAAGGGCCGGCGCGCCGGGCCGGCGCCGTGCGACAGCAGGTGCACGCGGAGCTCGTGCTTCTTGGCGAAGGCCAGCGCGCACTGCGG
Organism: Lemur catta; assembly: GCF_020740605.2. Classification (NCBI taxonomy): domain Eukaryota; kingdom Metazoa; phylum Chordata; class Mammalia; order Primates; family Lemuridae; genus Lemur; species Lemur catta. The sequence goes on along the minus strand of NC_059148.1, from coordinate 34,305,727 downwards.
CTCGGGGCAGCGGTAGCCCGGCGCGGTCGCCGTCGCCGTCGCCGCGGAGGGGACGCCCGGGGCCCCGCGGCCTCCCCCGGCGGGACTCGCGGGCGGCCCGGCCAAGCTGAGGACGCCGCGGTCGAGGCGCAGCAGCAGGTCCCGGCTGTCGGCGGCCGCGGGGCCCCGCTCGGGGCGGCCTGCGGGGACGGCGCGAGGCCCCGGCTCCACGTCGGGCCCGGAGGGCTCCTCGGTGGCGGCGGCGGTGGCGGCGGCGAGCGCCACTCCCAGCAGGACCACGATGGAGCCGCCGCCGTCGCCGTCGCCGTCGCCGTCTTGCGGGGGCGACCGGCTCGCGTCTTCCGGGCCCCTCAGCACCAGCAGGCGGCGGCGCGCGGCGTCCGGGCTGACGGGAGGCCCCGGGCCGCGCCGGAGCCGCCCGGGGCCGCCGCCATGTTGGCCCCCGCCATGTTGGCCGGCGCCGGCGCGCGCGGTCGGGGCGGCGAGCAGCGTCGGGAGGTCCATGTCGGGCCCGGCGGCGGCGGCGGCGGCGACGTCGAGAGCTGCGGCGTCCAAGCCAGCACGCCCCGCCCCGGTGCGCGCGTGCGCACGCGACGCCGTACGTGCCGCCCCCCCCCCACGGGACGTGGATGACGTCGACGCCCGGCGCCGAGCTGCGCGTGCGCGGGAGCAGCCGCGACGGGGCGTGAGGCCTGCCTGTGGGGGCCGGCGTGCAGTCGCGGGGCGTGACGTCACGAGGCGTGGCGTGAGGCCTGCCTGTGGGGGCCGGCGTCGGCGTGGAGTCGCGGGGGCGTGACGTCACGGGGCGGGGCGTGAGGCCTGCCTGAGGGGGCCGGCGGCGGCGTGACGTCACGGGGCGGGGCGGGGCACAGAGGGGCGGGGCCATGTCCTCTCTCCCGCCCCGCGGTCCGATTCCCGGCGTGGCAAACGAGGCTTGTCCGACTCCGGGGTCCTATTTCCGTATCCGGTTAGTGCAAAGGGGCGGGGACTACGACCAGGCGACTTCCGGTCAGCACTCGCTGAGGGGCTTTACGTCAATGAGCGGACTGCGCGTGCGCGCTCGCCAAGGCACAGAGAGGTGCAGCGCCTGGCCCGAGGTCACACAGCGTCGCCTGGCAGAGCCGGGCGGGACACCGCCCCGGGGGGCCCCCCTGGTGGGACCCGTAGTTGCAATGGCATTTTGTACTACAGGGACGTGCTCATTGCTGCCCGGACGTGGCCTCCCCTTCCCGCCCACGTGGCACCTGCAGAGTCAATGACCTGTCTCCGGACCCCTGTCCCACTCCCAGGATCTTGGACAGATGGCTCCGTCCTCGCCACTCCCTCCTCCTGTCCCCAATCTGGTCTCCCAGGGCCAAGCTTTGTGCTGTCCCCAAAATGCACACCTGGTTGTCTCAACCCTGCCCCACCCAAACCCTGCCCGTAGGGTCTGCTGCTCTGGCCCGCCTCCTGCCCTTTGCCCTCTCTTCCCATGTCACCCGGACACACGCACAGCACAGTCACCTGTTTTTCCACTGGTGTCTGATTCTTCCTGGAGGACTCTGCTGACCAGCCCCCTCTTCATCTCGCACCTCCCCCATCTCTCTTGTCTCCTCTTGTGGCTGTCATCGTGCAATCCTGGGACATGTCCCTGCCCCGCTGAGTCACTACGGTCCCCTCCCCATGGCCGCTCGGGGACCACAGAGCTCCCTCCCATTCACGGCTGCACGCCCAGACTCCTGGCACACGCTTGCTTCCTAACCAGGTGAAAGTTTGATGAAAAGCATTTTTTTTTTTTTGTTTTTGAGACAGTCTGGCTCTGTCGCCCGGGCTAGAGTGCCGTGGCGTCAGCCTCGCTCACAGCAGCCTCAGCCTCCTGGGCTCCAGCGATCCTCCTGCCTCAGCCTCCCGAGTAGCTGGGACGACAGGCATGCGCCACCACGCCCGGCTCATTTTTTCTATATATACTTTTAGCTGTCCAGATCATTTCTTTCTATTTTTAGTAGAGACGGGGTCTTGCTACATTGCCCAGGCTGGTCTCGAACTCCTGACCTCGAGCGATCCTCCCGCCTCGGCCTCCCAGAGTGCTGGGGTGACAGCTCTGGGTCCAGCCATCCCTGGGTTATGGGGCCCAGGGGGAGGGGAGCAAGACCGTGACCTTGGGGACCAACACGGGTCCTGCTTGGCCCCAGGTCCCAGACGGGGCCCCCAGGTGACCTCTGTTGTCAACAGCCAGGTCCCTGCTGTGCTGGCCTCAGGGCCTGACCCTCCTCCTCTCCTTTGTCCCCAGCAAACGGTCCCTTAGCCTTAGGGGCAGAGACAGTACACAGCCGACTGTTTACCCCTTTATTTCTCATCTGTGCCGGAGGCCCAGTTGGGGACAAACCCGGCTACAGAGAACCCCAGGGGGGCTCGGGAGGGCCCTGGCTGGTGCCCAGCTCGGCCGGCGTTCGCGGCTGGCACCCCCAAGCCCCTGGAGGCTTGAGGACAAAGCAGCCCTGAGCGAGACTGTCGCCGGCCTCCTGGGCCTCAACATGCCCATCTGTGAAATGGGCCTGGTGGCAGCGGTGGGGCTGTGCCGGCAGGAAGGCGCACGGTGGCCGGTCCAGGGAGGAGGGGAGGCTGGAGGGGCCGCAGCCGGGGGCTCCTGGCTGTGACGGTGGCCCCCCCCCGCTCAGAGCCCCAGGGCCTCCCGGAGCACACGCTCGTCCCCGACCTCGTGGGGCAGGGTCACCTCCAAGCCGCTGTTCTCGCGCATGGTCTGGCAGATGATGTCATAGGCCTTCCGGTTCCCGGCCCAGCAGCGCCGGGCCACCTGGGAAAAGAGGGTGTGGCAGTCATCGTGCCTGTCACCGGCGTCCCCACGTGTCCCGGCTCCGTCCACGTCAGGGACTTCGGATGCTGTGCGTGTCTGCCCTCGCCTGGCCCCGAGCCCAGGCCTCCCCTCTCTTGCCTTCTTTTGGGGTCTCAGCCCTGCCTGTCACCCTTCCCAGCTGCCTATAACAGGGCCTTGGGGACAAATCCAGCCCCCTGTCCCCCACCCCGAGAGCGTGCTGTGTCACAGCAAGGGGAGGGTCATGGTCGCACAACCGAAGACCCCCGCAGCTTAACCTGCACCCTCTGTCCCGCCTTCGAGGACAGTAGAGAGGGGACACTAAGGCAGAAGCCACCTCCCTCCAGCACGGGGACTGTCGTAGCCGCCTGCAGGGACAGAGGCAGGGACACCCAAAGGAGGCTCTGGAAATGTCCCCGAGGGGGAGGGAGCCCCGGCAGTAGCCGGGGACGCAGGAATGGGCAAGACGAGCTCTTGTTTTCCGGGGCGAAGGGGACAAAGCTCACTCGGAAGAGGGACAGCCCCCAAGGGGGACGGAAGGAGGTGCAGGGACATGGAGGGGGGGGGACTCACGCCGTTGGAGACGTCCCAGCTGAGCATCAGCCTGGCTTTCTGCTCGGCCTCGGGGGTCCCGTCCAGCACGAGGCCGAATCCCCCGTTAATCACCTCGCCCCTGCAAGAGGCAGACGGGTTCCGGGTCCCTCCCCGGGGCCTGACCCCGCACGGGGCGGGGGTTTTGGAAATGCGGGGTGCGGGGTGCGGACAAGCGGGTGCAGAGCCGGAATGGGGTGTAGACCAGCCGCCTGCCGGCTCGTGCCTCTGCGCTGTCCCCCATTTGGAGTCACCCGCTGGAAGCCCGCCTGCCCAGCGGGCTGTGACCTCCGCCTGTCCCCAAAGGGCCGTCCCCATAAAGCCCACTCCCTTGGGGGGTGTCTCTCGTATCCCTCCCTCCAGTTGTCATTCTCTGTAGTTTCATCTTCGTGATCTTTATCTTACCCCTTCGGGCGTATTTTGGGGTCCCTCCGATTCCCCGAAGTCTGAGTTCCTTTATTTTCAATCTTTCTTGTTTTTTTATTATTGCATTTCGCTGTGCACCGTTTTAACCACCTCTAACAGGCCCTGCCACGTTCTTGTTTTTCTTTTTTTGTTTTTTGAGACAGAGTCTGGCTCTGTCGCCCGGGCTAGAGCGCCGTGGCGTCAGCCTCGCTCACAGCAGCCTCAACCTCCTGGGCTCAAGCGATCCTCCTGCCTCGGCCTCCCGAGTAGCTGGGACTACAGGCATGCGCCACCGCGCCCGGCTCATTTTTTCTATATATATTTTTAGCTGTCCAGCTAATTTCTATCTACTTTTAGTAGAGACGGGGTCTCGCTACATTGCCCAGGCTGGTCTCGAACTCCTGACCTCGAGCGATGCTCCCGCCTCGGCCTCCCCGAGTGCCAGGGTGACAGGCGTGAGCCCCCGCGCCCGGCCTCATTCATTTCTCAATAGCTGCAGTTTGAATTTTAGCCAAGTGTGTCGGTGCAATTTGACTGTTAAATATTTCCCCGTGTCTGCCCCCGAGGGTGTCCCCCGTCGGCCTGTGACAACCTTCTCCATCCTCATCTTCGACGACGTCATTGTCAAGGGCAAAGGGGCTTCCGTGCCATGTGCTGCCCTGGACAGATCACAACAGTCTTCCTGGCTCTCAGTCACACACACACACACAGGAAACACCCTCGATGTTGTCACTGGCTGGCATCGTCCTGCTGCAAACGTGTCCCTCCTGCCTGTCATTCGTCACTTGCCGTGGACGTCACTTGCAACTTCTCCCTGTACCTGCCGAGTGTGTGCCCCCGGTTGGCCTAGTCCCGGGGGGCTCCCGGGCTCACCCAGCTTTGCCTGCCTCCCTGCCCAGCTGGGCCCCTCCTGGTGACAACTTCTGACTGCCGGGGAACCCTCAGCAGGCGGATCCCAGAAGACGGCATCGCTATGGCGTCGGTATTAACGGACAATTTGGGGTGACGCACACATGTCACAGATGGGGTGGGGACACCCAGCTGTACCTCTGAGAAAAACCATAAACGTACAACCCCGTGTCACAGGTAAAGCAAAATAAATGTCACAGGTATTAGACCTGATTAGAGGAATAAGCATGAGCCACTATCGCAACTCGTTTATCCTCTGCACGGAGGACCGTCCTTGGGACCCACAGGTGCACCCCTGCGCTGGGGACAACATGCACGAACCCATCGGCACCCTGGGACTCAGAGAAGCCCAGGGGCTGGGGGTCGGTGCCAGGGGGCTCGGGAGGAAACCTGGGTTTGCACACAAGAAAGACAAGAGGTGTCGCCTTGGAGCAAGTTTTCTCCAGCCCGTGTGTCAGAGAGGACGTGGACTCGGTCACATTGTCCATGCATTGAAGCCACCGCGGTGGCCTGCAGCTCAGAACTTCAGCCTTGAAGTGCCCGGGGTCAAGCTAGCCTGTCACATGCTCTGGGATTTGACCCCGGAGGGCAGGGCATTGCGTGATCTGGCCAAAACGGGCACAGGGCCGGGCGCGGTGGCTCACGCCTGTCACCCCAGCACTCGGGGAGGCCGAGGCGGGAGGATCGCTCGAGGTCAGGAGTTCGAGACCAGCCTGGGCAATGTAGCAAGACCCTGTCTCTACTAAAAATAGAAAGAAATTAGCTGGACAGCTAAAATATATATAGAAAAATTGAGCCGGGCGTGGTGGCGCATGCCTGTCGTCCCAGCCACTCGGGAGGCTGAGGCAGGAGGATCGCTTGAGCCCAGGAGGCTGAGGTTGCTGTGAGCTAGGCTGACGCCACGGCACTCTAGCCCGGGCGACAGAGCGAGACTCTGTCTCAAAAAAAAAAAAAACACAAACGGGCTCAGAGGGCAGTTCACAGACGGCCACTAGAGCCAGGCCCGGGGCCCTTCCCCCCGAGAGGCAGGGCTGTGCACGTGCAGTTCATCAAATCTTCCAGTGCCTCAGTTTCCTCGTCTGTCAAACGTGCTTGCCTTCTAGGCTTAGGTCAGAGACTGGGCTCCAAGGGTTTAGCAAGTGCTTGCCCTGTGGTCCTGGTTAGTGAGTCCCTGTGCTTAGCAGTGACCGTCTTCCCGCTGGCACTGTGACGCCAGCCGGAGTGAGGCCCCCCCAGGAACCCCGCTTCCTCACGGCACACACAGAAGCAGGCCAGCGCGGCGGCAGAGCCGTGAGCCGGGGACACAGATGTCCCCCGCCCACGGCCAGCTGCCCTGGGAACCTCGGGTGGCCGCTGATCTCTCAAATGGGCCGATCAGAGTGGGAAGGAAAAGGCCCAGAGAATTCTCCGGAATTCAGCTCTGAGAGCACCCTGGAAATTGACACGCAAGGGCGGCCGCTGTCCCTACTGAGCACCCACGTGGGTTTCCGTGTCCCCTGTGACATGGGGACCCCAGCAGGTGGAGTGGCTTGTGCAAGTCCCCCTCCCCTGAGGTTCTGTCCGTCCGATGACGATTCTCAGGTCACACGAGGATCACCCCCGCAGCTGAGCCAGCGGCCGGGGAGGTGGCCTGGGAGGTGGCCCGGGAGGTGGCCCGGGAGGTGGCCCGGGATGTAGGGTCCAGGACTCCAGCCACCCCAGGGATGCCCGAGACTCCCGCATCAGCCCCCCACCCCGCCCCCCGTTCTGTCCTCCGAAACCTTCTTACCAGCCCACGCCCCCTCCGTTGTGAAGCGCCACCCAGGTGGCTCCGCGGAAAGCGTCGCCCACAAAGCTCTGCACGGCCATGTCTGGGGGAAACAGAAGCCACCGCCTGTCACTCCCTGCGCCACGCGGGTGCGGGGCCCAGACAGGCTCAGGCCTGGAGAACGGGGCGAGCAGGCAGCTAGGGACACATGGCATCTTTGGCCCCGTCATCCTTTGCTATTGTCATCCTGATGAGGTGCCCAGATGCAGAAGGAGCACGAGAATCAAGGATGAGAGGCCGGGTGCGGTGGCGCACGCCTGTCACCCCAGCACTCTGGGAGGCCGAGGAGGGAGGATCGCTCGAGGTCAGGAGTTCCAGACCAGCCTGGGCAAGAGCGAGACCCCGTCTCTACTAAAAATAGAAAGAAATTATCTGGACAGCTAAAAATATATATAGAAAAAATGAGCCGGGCGTGGTGTCGCATGCCTGTAGTCCCAGCTACTCGGGAGGCTGAGGCAGGAGGATCGCTGGAGCCCAGGAGGCTGAGGTTGCTGTGAGCGAGGCTGACGCCACGGCACTCTAGCCCGGGCAACAGAGCCAGACTCTGTCTCAAAAAATAAAATAAAATAAAAAAATAAAAAAATAAAATAAAATAAAATAATAAAATAAAAATAAAATAAAATAAAATAAGAAAAAATAAAATAAGAAAATAAAAAATAAAAAATAAAATAAAATAAAATAAGAAAATAAAAAATAAAAAATAAAATAAAATAAAATAAAAAATAAAATAAAATAAAAAAAATAAAATAAAATAAAATAATAAAAAATAAAATATAAAATAAAAAAATAATATAATATAACAAAAAATAAAATAATAAAATAAAATAATAAAAAAATAAAAAATAAAATAAAATAATAAAAAAATAAAATAAAAAATAAAAAATAAAATAAAATAAGAAAATAAAAAATAAAATAAAATAAAATAAAAAATAAAATAAAATAAAATAATAAAAAATAAAATATAAAATAAAAAAATAATATAATATAATATAATATAACAAAAAATAAAATAATAAAATAAAATAATAAAAAAATAAAAAATAAAATAAAATAAAATAAAATAAAATAAAATAAAAATAAAATAAAAAATAAAAAATAAAATAAAATAAAATAAAGTAAGTAAAATAAAATAATAAAATAAAATAATAAAATAAAATAAAATAAAAAAATAAAAAAAATAAAATAAAAAATAAAAAAATAAAATAAAATAATAAAAAAATAAAATAAAATAAAAAATAAAATAATAAAATAATAAAATAATAAATAAAATAAAATAAAACAAAACAAAATAAAATAAAATAAACTCCGAGGGACGGGTGTCAGCTCAGAGGTGCACAGGGCCAGATGGCATCGCTCTCCTCCCGGAAAAGGCGGGTGGAGGAACCAACTGTGGATGAACGACTTTCTCCTGCTCCATCAGAGAATGGAGGTCCCAGGACAGTCGCCTAAGCCGAACCCTGGGGAGAGGGGACACCCCAGGGAGCAACAGAGCCCAGCCTGGGCCCCGCAGTGCCCACCCGGTGCTCAGGGACAGGCAGGAGCTGGTCTGAGACTGGGAAGTTCTTGGGGACACAGACACACACAGGGCTGCGCAGCCTCTTCCTCCAAGAGCCCCCCCAGATAGGATCGGGGAGGCTCCTTAAAACATTCCCCTCCTCTTGGTGCCGGGCTATGAACATGGGGAAGGGCCCAATGGCCAAGACATGCAGCTCTAGAATCTAGAAAAGGTGACACTGTGTGTGTCACCCTGCAAGCGACAGGGCCAACCCACACCCGGGTCCGGGGACATCCGACGGACCCAGCGCGCTGGCACCGGCCCAGTTCTAGCACCAGGTGTCCCTCACCGCAGAGCCCCCTGCCCACTGGGTGGGTCACCCCTCCCCGCCAAGGCTCTGGGATGCCAGAACATTCTTCACAACAACAACGTGACTCACTGAATGAATCGACTCATTTGTAAATAAAATACAAATCTAACACGACACTAAAAAAAAAACACAGATGTTTGTTTTTGTCACCTGCACAGAAAGCGGAGCCGTCGTAAATGTTGGAGGTCTCCCTAAAGGGACTATCGGTGCCACTGACGTCGTGGTGGTCTCGGCTCAGGACCACCGGCGCCTGCCAAAGAGGGATAAAAGATGCCGGCAATTGTCCACGACACTGCCCAGCAGAGAGGCAGGGGACAAGGGACAGGCCACGCCGGGACCCCCTGGGATTTCTCCCCCTTGAAAATAGACCCTCTTGGGCAAGAGGAAGCACAGCCACTTCGAGGTCATCGGTAGTGACTCATCGTAGATTCAGAAAAAATGAGCCGGGCGTGGTGGCGCGTGCCTGTCGTCCCAGCGACTCGGGAGGCTGAGGCAGGAGGATCGCTGGAGCCCAGGAGGTTGAGGCTGCTGTGAGCGAGGCTGATGCCACGGCTCTCTAGCCCGGGTGACAGAGCCAGACTCTGTCCCCCCCCCAAAAAAAATAAAAAGGATGCGTGAAATTGCTTTTGGGGACATCAACTCATTTCATTCTCACGCACACACACGCTTTGAGATTTTTAACATCCTTCTCTGTTCAGAGGAGGAAACTGAGGCCCAGAGAGGGCATGTGAGTTGCTCAAGGTGACACAGCAGGGGACAGTGTGAGCGGCCTGGCTTTGAGGACCGGCCGCATCATGCCCGGCCCCAGTCACCCGCCCCCCCGCACCAACACACAGCACAGAGCTGGGTCCCTGTCACTCCCTCAACAACCGCCCACGGCTGTGTCCCCAACAGAGCTCGGGTCACCTCTGAGCCCCTCTGCCCGTCTGGTCCCAGGGACCAAAGCCTCCAGGTTTCCCGAAAAAGGTGGCAGTTTGGGGCTCGGCTGGGGGAGGGCTAATGTCCCCGGACAGCGGCTGTGGACCCCGATGGATTGGGGGGCGCTCCCCCGAAAGCTGGGGGGCAGGGCAGGCTGAAGCCCCAGGGCCATGCCGGCGGGAGTGACAGGAGCAGCCTCAGGGAAGTCCCCGCCCAGAGCACACGACACCTCACCTTGATGTCCCCCCGTGCAATGGCCTGGTTAATGGCCACCGCGATTGCCACACGGCCCTTCTGGTCGGAGTACAGGATCCTGGCCTGGGAGCCCACCACCTGCGGAGGGGACAGCGAGAGTGGCCTCAGCTGGCAGAGTCAGGGCGCTGGGGACAGGGACACAGCCCCCCGGCACCCTGAGGCCCCTCCGGGAAGGCCCAGGCAGACCCCCGAGGTGCTGGGTCCCCAAAAGCTTGTGTCCTGCGGCCAAGCCTCACGTCTAGCCCACCGGACGGCCACCCCAGCCCCGTGTGTCCACGCCGTTGGGGTCCCCAGACACCCCCGTGACCCGTCAGCCCAGGGTTCATCCCTGGGGGACCCCCGTGCTCCGAGGAGGTTCCCTGTTCCAGGCATTTGGCAAGGACTACAGACAGTTTCGGGGTGCTGCCGGCTGGCACGGGGAGGGGGTGCCCCCCGACCACCACCAGGAGTTATCCAGCCCCCAGAGACTTGGGGAGCCATCCGCACACCTCCGGTCACCGCAGTTTTACGCACGGCCACCAAAAGGCAGAAGCCACCCAAGTGTCCGTCGCTAGGTGGATCGACAAACAAAACGCGCTACTCGCAGACACTGGAATATTACTCAGCCGTGAAAAAGGAAGGGACTTCTGAGCCCGGCCACACCACCGATGACCCTCGAGGACATTACGCTAAGAGCAATCAGACAGACGCAGACGGACAAACTCCGTGTGACTGCAGTGAGGTGACGTCCGGGGAATGATAGTTAAAGGCACAGAGACAGAGGGTAGAATGGTGGCAACTCAGGGGAGAGGGAACGGGGGGTTATTTTTATTTTTATTTTTTTTTGAGACAGAGTCTGGCTCTGTCACCCGGGCTAGAGTGCCGTGGCGTCAGCCTCGCTCACAGCAGCCTCAACCTCCTGGGCTCAAGCGATCCTCCTGCCTCAGCCTCCTGAGTAGCTGGGACTACAGGCATGCGCCACCACGCCCGGCTCATTTTTTCTACATATTTTTAGTCGTGCAACTAATTTTTCTATTTTTAGTAGAGACAGGGTCTTGCTACATTGCCCAGGCTGGTCTCGAACTCCTGACCTCGAGCGATCCTCCCGCCTCGGCCTCCCAGAGTGCTGGGATGACAGGCGTGAGCCACCGTGCCCGGCCAGGAGGTCATGTTTAACGGGGACAGAGTTTGTTTGGGGCGATGAGAACGTTCTGAGATGGACGGTGGCAATGGTGGCACAACACTGAATATATTCGATGCCAAATTTAAACGATGCATCCGGCCCGAATGTCTAGAGTGCTGAGGTTGGGAAACCCAGGCTGCTCCCAGGAAGAGGCGGGCGTGTCCCCGACTCGCCAGTGAGCCCCTGCAGACCAGGCGACCTCGCGCCCGCGGGCTGGGAGCTCCGTCTTGCAAAAATGCAAAATGCATGTCACATAAAATGGAGCATCGTAGCCATTTTTAAGTGCACACAGTTCACCGACATTAAGCAAAATCAGAATGTTGTGTGACTGTCACCCCACCCGTCTCCCCCAGCCCCCTCCCCAGCCCTTCCGCGTTCTGTCTCTCTGTGAACGTGACTGTCTATCCGAGTGGGATCACACGGTGCTTGGCCTTTTGTGACTGGCGTGTGTCACTTAGCGTCATGTCCCCAAGGTGCACCCAAGTGGGGGCAGGTGGCAGAATTTCCTTCCTTGCTAGGGCTGGATGATGTTCCAATGTGCGAGTATGTGACACATTGTGTTTCTCTGTCCACGCAGCATGGCCACCGGGGGGGGGCTGATGTCACCAACACACAGGGCCCCCCCCTGCCCCCCGCAGACCCCAGCCCTCACCAGCCGGTGCTTGGCGGCCTCTCGGATCCAGCGGATGTTGTCCATATACTGCAGGTTCACGGACGCTTGCACTGCAGGGAGAGCGTAGGGGACTGTCACAGGCGCTGGGAGCTCTCGCCGGGGACACAGACACCAGCTCTGCACCCACCTCAGCCCCGGAGACAAGACACAAGCCGGGGACCCAGGCCCAACCACAGTGGCCGTCCCGCTTGGAGAGCCATAGCGGCAGTCACGAGAGTTAACGTGTGGACTTGTGCAGTCTGCTGCCTGCAACACCCTTCCCCTCCGGAACAGCTCTTGAGCGCCTGCTGTATACCAGGAACAAAGACGGCTGCGGGCCACGAAGACAATGAGGGCGTGTGACAAGGTGGTCACTGCGGGTTGTGTTAGGGTGACCACGGGAGCCGACAGCAAACTGGGAAGGAATGAGCTACACGGAGCTCGAAGGGAACAGAGTTCTAGGCAGAGGGAACAGCCACAGCGAAGGCCCCGAGGCGGGAATAGGCTCGGCCGGCCGAGCTCACACGCGGAGGGCGTGCGGGGGTGTCAGCGTGGACCAGCTCATGAGAGCAGACGGGTGATGTTTCCAGGACGAATTGAGCCAGCGATTAATGCAGATGTCATTAAAGTTTTAATTAAATAAACCTAACTGTAAAACAGTTGTATTAAAAATGAAGCTAGGCCGGGCACGGAGGCTCACGCCTGTCACCCCTGCACTCTGGGAGGCCGAGGTGGGAGGATCGCTCGAGGTCAGGAATTCGAGACCAGCCTGAGCAAGAGCGAGACCCCGTCTCTACTAAAAATAGAAAGAAATGATCTGGACAGTTAAAAATATATATAGAAAATATTAGCCGGGCGTGGTGGCGCGTGCCTGTCGTCCCAGCTACTCGGGAGGCTGAGGCAGGAGGATCGCTGTGAGCGAGGCTGACGCCACGGCACTCTAGCCCGGGTGACAGACAAAAATAAAACGAAGGTACTACTCAAATCTCACTGCCTATCCTTTCCTGTCCTTTGCTAGGGACTGGGGTCGCCAGGCGTCAGCGCCTGTCGCCTGTCCCTGGTGCAACTGCAGACACGCAGCCAGGTCACGGGCACGGCTCGAAGGCCGCCGGGCTGGGAGTGTTTACACCACAGGCAATGGCAGAGGCGAAGCTCACGGCTTCCTCGCGGGGGACAGTGGTCAGACCCCGGCCACCTGGCCTGCTGACGGCCGTGCCACTGTCCTCACCGCCAGGGCACCTTGGGGGGTCCTGAGCAGGTTCCCAAGAGGAGACCCCTGGTCCCCTTCCTTCCCTGACGCCACTCGGGCCCCTGCCGGCCTCCTCCCACCTAGGGGGGCCCGGGGGAGCTGGCAGCCGGCAGCAGGGTGACAGTGGGCCCTGGGGACGTAGAGCAGGCGGCAAAGGATGGCGACCTGCGTGGGGAAGCCACGCCCACCCGCACCGGGAAGCCACGCCCACCCCCACGGAGAAGCCACGCCCACCCGCCGGGGAGGCCCCTCCCACACTCACAGGGAAGCCACTCCTACTCGCATGGATAAGCCACGCCCACCCGCACGGGAGGCCACTCCTACATGCAGGGGGAAGCCACGCCCACCCCCACGGGGAAGCCACTCCCACCCCCACGGGGAAGCCACGCCCACCCGCACGGGGAAGCCACGCCCGCCCCATGGGGAAGCCACTCCCACCCCCTCGGGGAGGCCACTCCCACCCGCATGGAGAGGCCACTCCCACCCGCCCGGGGAAGCCACTCCCACCCTCACAGAGAGGCCACTCCCACCCGCACAGGGAAGCCACTCCCACCCCCATGAGGCCACTCCCACATGCACAGGGAAGCCACTCCCACCCCCATGAGGCCACTCCCACATGCACAGGGAAGCCACTCCCACCCCCACGGGGAGGCCACTCCCACCCCCACGGGGAGGCCACTCCCACCCGCATGGAGAGGCCACTCCCACCCGCCCGGGGAAGCCACTCCCACTCTCACAGAGGCCACTCCCACCCGCACAGGGAAGCCACTCCCACCTCCACGAGCAGGCCACTCCCACATGCACGGGGGGCCACTCCCACCCGCACGGGAGGCCACGCCCACCCGCACGGGAAGGCCGCTCCCACCTGCACCCCCACCCGCAGGGAAGCTGCAGAGAAACGGGGAGGGGGGTGAGACTCCCACAACCGAGAAGTTTCGCGAAGCAGCTGCCTTGTCGTCTCCACGTGATGCACGAGGACATCAACTACACGCGACAAGGACCCACTGTGGTTTAGAAAGGGGGGCGGGGGGCTTCGAGAGGGACAGAGCACCGTCACCGAGCCCGAGGGACCCTGCACAGAGGGACCTGCGTGCACCGGCGGGTGTGGGGCCGGCGGAGCCGCGTGCAGGCGGCACCCGGGACGGGCATGACCCTGCGGCCACGGGCAGGGCAGAGGCAGGGACAGAGGGTCGTGTTGGGGACGCCCCAGCTCCCCACGCTGCAAAGCCCTCTCTGCTTCAGCCACGGTGAGTGGCTTTCTGCCACGTGCCACCAGAGAGTCCTCCGGACGGTGGTGGCTTCGTGTAGCACGGGGTCTGTGCGTGCGAGACTCCCCGGATGGCATCTGGGGACCCAGACCCTGCTGGCTGGCCTCAAGATTCTTTGAGTCCCTTGTGGTCCGCAGCGGTGTGTCCACCGGACACTCCCAAAAGCCATCGGGGCCAGAAAGAAGCTGCCACCAGCTGCCAAGCTCTGGGGGGGGGGGCTGTCACTATAGAGGCAGGAGCTTTGGGGGACCCCCGCCCACGAGCAACCCGGTGGCATCACCTCCTCCAGCAATGGCGTCCTCCAGCACAGACGTGGCCAGCTGGTCCGTGACGACGAGGTCCTGGGGGTCCCCCGACGTGCAGACCCAGCGGAAAGGCCCGAATCCCTGGGAGAATATGTCCCTATGGGGACAAAACGTCTCGTCACGTGGGGCTCCCGGGCTGACCCCTCCGGACTGGCCGGGCCAGGGGGGCGCAGTGCCCGGGCGAGCCTCATGCAAATTCACCTGGGACAGACTCACCTTCCCAGATGACAGTGGTGGGGTGCGGTGGCCTGGCACCCGCTCCCCCCAAGTCCCTGCACCAGCCACGCCAGCCACGTCACTCACCCCATGATGTGTTGGACGTACGAGGGATAGCGGAACTCCGTCCTAGTGTCCCCGTTCTTCCCCACGTCCGCTCCTGCGGGCACAGCCCCCCACCCCACCCCGGACAGTCACCACCAACACCCTCCGGATGGCGTTTTGTGTTCTCAGAGAACATGGAGAAACTGAGGCCCGGAGGGGCCAAGCCAGGCCGCCTCGGCAGGGGCACAGGAAGCCCCCCTGGGTTGGCCCACCCCTCCGCCTGTCACCCACCTGCTTTCTGGGCCTCCAAGAGGAAGGCGTTGCCGTAGTCCCAGAAGAAAAAGTTCTCCTCGGCCAGCCTGTTGATGGCTGTCACCTGCCTCCGCAGACTGCAAGGGGCAAGGGGTCACGTCCCTGCACGGTGACAGCTCTGAGCACCCCCCTCTCCGATGGCCGGCACCCCAGCCCACCCCGCCAAGCAGCCGGGGGAGCCCCTGGCGCCTCGGGTCTGCCCCTGCACGCTGCCACCTGCCTGGGAGTGGCCCCCTGTCCCCTGTCATGCATTGAAACCCTCCCCACCCTGCCAGTCCCCTAACAAGCATTTGCCGGTCTCTGGCCCGCCAGCCGCTTGGGGACACAGAGGCCCCGGCATGGATTCAAGCACCGACAGGTGTGTGTGTCGGGAGTGGCCCCGGGTACTTTGCAAGTGGCTGTCCAGTTTGTCCCCCACCATTCCCGTGACGCACGTATGTCATGACGTCATCGAGGCTCAGAGAGGGCAAGATCTTGGCCAAAGCCACACAGCAGGACAAGTGGGCTGGCTGCCCAGCCACCTCCTGCCACCCGCCCCGCCCCGGCCACGGAGCGGCCCTGGCCCTGGGTCACCTTCCCTGCACCCCGTGTCACCTTTCGTGCACCAGGCGCCGGAAGGCGGTGGGGTCCGAGGTCATGAGGCTCTGGGCCTCGGTGAAGCCGAGCTGCACGGGGTAGTAGCCGCCATTGAACGGGTCGTGGCAGGACGTCTGGTCTGAGCCGAGGTCCACCAGCAGCTCCCCCGTCGTGTCCAGGATGTGGACCAGGCGCTCCCTGGGGACGCCGAGGGACGGTCCCCGACTCTAGGCCCGGCCGCGCGGAGGCTGTGACCCGTCACCCACCCCCAAATGGGGACCGCGTCCCGTCCGCTTTGCCGGCAGAGCCTGGGGACGGGGGACGGTCCCCGAGGCTGCCACCTCCCCCGCCACACTCACCAAAGAGCCACCACGTTGCCATGGTAGCCAAGGCTGAGCACCTCCTTCTTGGTCCTCGCTTCCCTAGCAGGGACACAAGGGTGGGACAGATGGCCCCTCCACACCTGCCCGCGGCCACCCGGACACACCCGCCACCCACCCACCTGCACACACGGGGGACACACGGGCTACCGCCAGCATCGTGTGCGTGAGAGCCGGGCAGGGGTTGGGGGGTGTCCTCTCGGGACCCCGACTTTTGTCCAGGACGCAGAACGGGAAAGGGGAACCCAGACTCGGACAGCCCGGAGCAGGAAACTGAGGCAGCGGCAGTGACAGACCCCCAGGTGATCTGGAGAGCGAGGCTGTGGGGACCCTAAGAGGGGTCTGCGGGGCACTCGCTGGGGCGGCCCTAGAGTTGTGGGGTTCGCCGAAGGTCCCCCCCAAAGTCACGTGGGAAACGCTGAACAGGACGGCAGAAATCAAAGCGCGTTTTGGGGACGAAAGATCTGAACGGGCCTCGCGGGCGGGCGGCGGGGACAAGGCGGTTGGCCCTCTGCCTTGGCGTGTGTGTGCGTGTGTGTGCGTGTGCGTGTGTGTGCGTGCGTGTGCATGTGCGTGTGTGCATGTGCGTGCGTGTGAGTGTGTGTGCCTGCGTGTATGTGTGTGTTCTGTATGTGTGTTGTGTGTATGTGTTGTGTGTAGGAGTGTGTGTGTGTATATATGTTGTGTATGTGTGTTGTGTTTATGTGCATTGTGTGTTGTATGTGTTGTGTGTAGGTGTGAGAGTCTGTATGTATATGTGTGTGTGTTGTATGTGTGTGTTGTGCGTGTTGATGTGTATGTGGGTGTATGTCTGTGTATGTGTTGTGCATATGTGTTTATGTGTGTATGTGTGTTATGTGTATGTATGTTGTGTGTATATATGTGTATGTGTACATGTGTGTTGTGTATGCGTATTATGTATGTTGTATGTATGTGTTGTGTCTAGGTATATGTGTGAGTCTGTGTGTGTATATGTGTATGTGTACATGTGTGTTGTGTGTATGTATATTGTGTATGTTGTATGTATGTGTTGTGTCTAGGTGTATGTGTTAGTCTCTGTGTGTATGTGTGTGTACATGTGTGTTGTGTGTATGTGTATTGTGTATGTTGTATGTATGTGTTGTGTCTAGGTGTATGTGTGAGTCTGTGTGTGTATATGTGTATGTGTACATGTGTGTTGTGTATGTGTGTATGTGTATCGTGTATGTTGTATGTATGTGTTGTGTGTAGGTGTGTAGGTGTATATGAGAGTCTGTGTGTATATATGTGTATGTGTACATGTGTGTTGTGTGTATGTGTATTGTGTGCATTGTGTGTATGTGTTGTGTGTAGGTGTGTAGGTGTGAGTCTGTGTGTATATATGTGTATGTGTACATGTGTGTTGTATGTGTATTGTATGTGTTGTGTGTATGTGTTGTGTGTAGATGTGTGTGCATCTGTGTGCATATATGTGTATGTGTGTCTGGTGTAGGTGTTTATGTGTGTGAGAGTCAGTGTGTATGTGCACATTGTATGTGTATTCACATGTGTGTTCACATGTGTGTTCACGTGCATTCACGTGTGTGGGCGGGCCATGCTCAGCGCACTAAACGTCCCGCACGGGGGCGGGACTGGATCCCGGTGAAGCCCTCGGAGGCCACACTGGGCTCTGGCATGTCCCCTGTAACCGCTGCCCGGTTATGTGACAGTTTCCCGTGGGTCCACTGCTGTCACATCGGTATTTGAGAAAGCTCCGCATCAACACGGCATCCGCTGCTGGATCGTGGGGACAGCCACAAGGTCACCGGATCGTGTCTGAAGTTTACATTTTTATAGCAAACAACATCCAACCCCTTGCGGTGACTGTCACCACGGCCAGGTGGCTGCCACGGCTCTGACGCGTCCTTGGAAAGGGGACTCGCCCCCCCGTGGCAAATTTGTTGGGGGGATGCTTCAAAAATGGCATCCGAGCGGGAGCCCCCGGGGCAGTCTTCCCCGCGGTCCTCTAGAGACCCCCGAAGACCTCAAATAGGAGCAGACACGCTGCCCTGCGCCCGGCGGGGCACGTGGAGGGGACACACCCCTCCCAACCGCACCGTCCCCAGCAGGGCCGGGGACACAGTGGACACGACAAGCCACGTACTCCCCAGAATGGTGGCCGAGTGCAGAAACACGAGGGGACAACCGGAGACCCATCAGAGCCGAGTGACTGAGCCCGCAGCACCCGGGGGTGGCGAGATGACAGGCAGTCACCGGTCCCCTCACGGCCTCCCCCTCCCAGCGCCCGTGGGTCAGGGGTCGGAGCCAGCCCTCCCCCCGAGGCCACACCTGAGTCTCTCGATGCAGTGGTCCAAGCTGTCGGTCACCTCCATCAGCCAGCCTTGCTTGTGACGCTTCTCCAGGGCGGCTTTATCCACCTGGGACCGGGAGACGCATTGTCACCCAGCTGCCACCCCTGAGTATATATCTCGGGGCCGTGCCCGGAGATCACTGGCTTCCAAAACACAGTCTCGGGGCAGACCCTGCAAGCTGCCTTCACACTGGATGTTCCTCCTCCTCCTCCCATCCCCAGGGAACCCAGATTTCACTCAGGGTGACACTGTTGAGCCCCAGCAGAGGATCCACGTGCAAAATAGTCACAACTGTCCCCTATTTCTGCCTTCCCTTGGCGATAAGAACATCCATTTCGGCCAGGTGCCATGGCGCATGCCTGTAGTCCCAGCGACTCGGGAGGCCGAGGCAGGAGGATCGCTTGAGCCCAGGAGGTTGAGGCTGCTGTGAGCGAGGCTGACACCACGGCACTCTAGCCCGGGTGACAGAGCCAGACTCTGTCTCAAAAAAAAAAACAAAACAAAAAACCCAAAAAACCCAAAAAAACCCACATCCATTTCATCAGAGACTGACCAAGGACATTTCAAAAAAGGAGGCTGCAAGACATGATTTTCCCGCTAAAATAGTCGGTGACAGTTGACGCTTCCCGTCTCACTTCTTCCTGCCTTGAGGGGTGCGTGCGATGGCTGGAGCTGCGGCAGCGATTTTGTGTCCACGAGGAAAGCACAAGAGAATCTAGAGATGTTGGCCCCGGTGTGTCATTTGAGCTGCGGGACCGACGTCTTTTCTGTCACCTACGTTCCGGGGACTCAGTGGGACACACGGGGCGCTCAGGACAGCTCACCTCTGCTATCACGCCGATGCACCCCACGATGACCGCGGCCTTGGCCTGAGCCCCGCTCATTCCACCGAGCCCAGAGGTGACAAAGACCTTCCCGGCCAAGTCCTCGACACCCAAGTACCGGCGTGCGGCGTTCAACAGGGTGAGCTGCGGGGAGAGGCCGCAGGGCATCGGCTGCCCCTCCTACGTGTCGCCCCCGGCCCCTGTCCCACCCCAGTGGCCCCGTCTCTCACCACAGTGCCGTGGACGATTCCCTGGGGACCGATGTAGCAGTAGCTGCCCGCGGTCATCTGGCCATACCTGACCACAGAGAGGACAACCGAGCCCAGGGCTACACCCAGCTCCTACCGGCCTCCCCCTCTAGGAGGCTCAAAATCCGTTTTTAACTCCCCCCAAAATGCATTCAGACATTCTCCTTTAAGAAAAAGAGACCAGGCCGGGCGCGGGGGCTCACGCCTGTCACCCCGGCACTCGGGGAGGCCGAGGCGGGAGGATCGCTCGAGGTCAGGAGTTCGAGATCAGCCTGGGCAATGTAGCAAGACCCCGTCTCTACTAAAAATAGAAAGAAATTAGCCGGACAGCTAAAAATATAGATAGAAAAAATGAGCCGGGCGTGGTGGCGCATGCCTGTCGTGCCAGCTACTCGGGAGTGCCACCCGGCAGAGAAGATGGGCACAGTCCCGCCCCTGGTCATGGGGCTGAGGGACAGAGAGGGACACCCAGGAGCACCCTCTGCAGGGCTTCATTCCCGCCGCCCTCCCGGGGGTCCCGGGATGGCTCCGATTCTGCTACGTGAATGGTGCTGCCGTGATCGGCCTCCTGCCCAGGTCCCCGGGCCCGTGGGTCACGCCCTCCAGGGTAGAAACCGGGGAGGGGACCGCTGGGTCACAGGGTAGAAACATTTCAAATATTGACAGACACCGTGCAATTCCAAAGTGACTGTCCCCAGCAGTGCACAAGCCTGCTTGCTTCCGTCACTTGGTTAATTATCAACCACTTCACTTTTTGGCACCGTGCCGGCCCCCGGGGACGGGGACACTCTCCAGGGGTTATTGTCGCTCAGTTTTCTTCCTTGTCAATTGCCAGCTCCTATCTCTTTCCCGCCGGGCTCCTGTCCCTCTGAGACTTCCGCCAGCCCCTTGTCCCCTCCCTGTTCTCTCCGATATAGGTCAAGAGTGGGGTCTCACAAAGCTGTGTCTGAATACCAAGCCCATCTCATAACCTCGGCGAGAAACCTGACCACTCAGACCCTCTGTTTCCTCTTCTAAAAAAATGGGGAGACGTATCCTTACGTTTGAAGATTGTATGATTATCACACAACTTAAGAGAATAATACTAATGTAATAAAGATGCACCCAGGAAGTCAAATGAAACCCCCAGACCCCACCGGGGTGGCGGGGACCCCTCCCGTCCTGCCCCCATGGGGTCTGCTCCCGGGGAGGGCCCACACCCGTCTGAGCAGAGTGTCCACTAAGCTCTCTCTTTGTCACCATGCTGAGAGTTTTGCCTTTATCACTTCATTTTGCTTTCTTTTTTTTTTTTGAGACAGAGTGTCGCTCTGTCACCCGGGCTAGAGTGCCGTGGCGTCAGCCTCGCTCACAGCAGCCTCAACCTCCCGGGCTCCAGCGATCCTCCTGCCTCAGCCTCCCGAGTAGCTGGGACGACAGGCATGCGCCACCACGCCCGGCTCATTTTTTTTTCTATATATATTTTTAGTTGTCCGGCTAATTTCTATTTTTTAGTAGAGACGGGGTCTCGCTCTGTTGCCCAGGCTGGTCTCGAACTCCTGACCTCGAGCAATCCTCCCGCCTCGGCCTCCCAGTCACTTTGCTTTCTAATGACACATGCCAGCGGTGCGGGGGGCGGGGGGACATCGTGTTAATAGACTTGAGACGGCAACTTACATGGTGACCCCCAAGGCGAACAGCTTCTCGTACTCGGTCCTGGAGCAGTAGTTGGGGATGACCTGGGAAACGGGGACAGGGGCAGGCGGTAGGCGGGGGACCGGGAGCGCGATCGGGGTGCCTGTCCCTCCTCCCTGCCCCAGCGGACCCAGTCCCGGAGCCCCCCTCCCCCCGGGGCAGGCGGCCATCTGGGACGCACCATCCCGTTGGTAATGACCAGCCGGGGGGCGCCGGGGCTGCTGGGGAAGAGCCCCAGCGGGTGGCCGCTGTACATGACCAGCGTCTGCTCTTCTGTCATCTTCGACAGGTAGGACATCGTCAGCCGGAACTGCAGGGGGAGCAGAGCAGGCAGGGCTCCGTCAGCGGAGGTGACAACCCCCCTGCCACCACCCCCTGCCACCGCCCAGGCCCATAGACCTCCTGCCGGCCCCCGCGGGCGGCCCCCTGGTCCACCCAGGCCACACCCCGCAATGGCATCCCCCCCACCCCCCCCAAAGCATCTCCAGGACAGGCCCCGGGAGGTGGCCTGAGTCCCCAGAAGCCGTGGACCTGCCAGCTCCGCCCAGATCGGAGGACGAGCCCAGGGGACAGGCCGGTGGGACACGGGTGAAGCCCCAGCCTCCCCCATACCTGAGCCCAGTTGCTGAACACCTGCCCGTTGCCCCCGTAGGTCACCAGCTCCTGGGGAAACTGGACAACACGGGGTGTTGTCTGAGGGCAGGGCCCGGGAGGGGCCCGCAGAGCCACACGCTGTCCCCAAGGAACTCGGGGACTCTCCCACCCCGAAGCTGCCCTGTCTGAAATACGGGTGACGATGGCTCCCGTAGGACGCCCAGGGTGGGCACATGTGGCCAGATCCAGGTGACCCAACGTGGCGGCCACCGGCTACATGTGGCTTTTGACCACACACACACACACACGCGTGTGACATACACCCCCAATGTCCGACTCAGTGTGGAAAAACAAAGTGACAATTCTCATTACTAATATTTACACCGATGACACATCAAAACGATATTTTGGCTATATCAGAATAAATGAAATATAGCACGAAATCCGCGTCTTTTTGGTTTTTCGTGGCATTGTCACAAAACTGAGACTGCCACATGCATTCCCTGTGACAATGTTGACAGGACACAGGGGCCTCTCCGCACGGGCTTGGCGACGTCCCGTGAATGTGTCCCTGTTGCCACATCACGAGCTTAAAAATGTGACGTTTGTGTCTCATGTTGCGTTTCTGCTGGACAGCGGCGGGCCTCAGTTTCCCCGCTGTTACCTGGGCCACGGCGGGGTCCAGGTTGTTCATGACCATGTGCATGATGGCGGCCGCGGCTCGTGTGCGGCAGGGGTACTGCCCGATCGGGTAGGCCCTGCAAGGGGAAGTCGAGGCACGGCAGTGGCCCGGCCGCTCCTCCCCGTCCTCTCCCGGCTGCCCCTCCCCCTCCTTCCAACTGCTCCTCCCCCTCCCCCCGCTGCCCCTCCCCCTCCTCCCAACTGCTCCTCCCCCTCCCCCCGCTGCTCCTCCCCCTCCTCCCAACTGCTCCTCCCCCTCCCCCCGCTGCTCCTCCCCCTCCTCCCGCTGCCCCTCCCCCTCCTCCCAACTGCTCCTCCCCCTCCCCCCGCTGCTCCTCCCCCTCCCCCCGCTGCCCCTCCCCCTCCTCCCAACTGCTCCTCCCCCTCCCCCCGCTGCTCCTCCCCCTCCTCCCGGCTGCCCCTCCCCCTCCTCCCAACTGCTCCTCCCCCTCCTCTCCGCTGCTCCTCCCCCTCCCCCCGCTGCTCCTCCCCCTCCTCTCCGCTGCTCCTCCCCCTCCCCCCGCTGCTCCTCCCCCTCCTCCCGGCTGCCCCTCCCCCTCCTCCCGGCTGCTCCTCCCCCTCCTCCCGGCTGCCCCTCCCCCTCCTCCCAACTGCTCCTCCCCCTCCCCCCACTGCTCCTCCCCCTCCTCCCGGCTGCTCCTCCCCCTCCTCCCAACTGCTCCTCCCCCTCCTCCCGGCTGCCCCTCCCCCTCCTCCCCGCTGCTCCTCCCCCTCCTCCCGCTGCTCCTCCCCCTCCCCCTGGCTGCCCCTCCCCCTCCTCCCAACTGCTCCTCCCCCTCCTCCCCGCTGCTCCTCCCCCTCCTCCCGCTGCTCCTCCCCCTCCCCCCGGCTGCCCCTCCCCCTCCTCCCGGCCGCTCCTCCCCCTCCTCCCCCACCTGCTCCTCCCCCTCCTCCCCCACCTGCTCCTCCCCCTCCTCCCGCTGCTCCTCCCCTTCCCCCCCCCGGCTGCTCCTCCCCCTCCTCCCACTGCTCCTCCCCCTCCCCCCGGCCGCTCCTCCCCCTCCTCCCGCTGCCCCTCCCCCTCCTCCCCGCTGCTCCTCCCCCTCCCCCCGCCCCTCTGGGGCTGGGCCCGGCAGCGCTCACTTCATCTCCATGTCGGGGCAGAAGCGGTACATGTAGATGTGCCCGTAGAGCCGCAGCTCCTCGGCGAACTCGGGGGCCAGCAGCTCTTGGACGTCCGGCGGGAAATAGCGCAGGGCGTTCCTCAGCGCCAGCTGGGGGGGACGGCGGGACAGTCAGCGGGGTCCCCGGCTCCAGTCCAAGCATCCCGAGGCCACCGTGGTGGCCTCCTCCCTCCCCCACCTGGATGTGCCTCTGCCGTGCTCAGTCCTACCCGGAGACCGTCTGACTGTCTCCCCAGGCTCACGTTCAATGTCTCCTCCTGCAGGAAGCCCGCCCTGATTGCCCCTTCCCTCTGCTTTCATGACCCGATGGGGGAGATGCAGACTCAGCCTGCCCCCAGCCCCAAGCGCCCTGTGCAAAGGCAGAGAAGCGTCCGCCTCCGGGCACCCAGCTTGGCTGGCCGGCTGCAGGCATCAGGGACCAGGAGGAGCCCGGTTTGGTGAATGTGCTCACTCAGTCAATCAACAAACATCCATCGAGGGGTGCTGGGGTGCAGCTAGGAGGAGACACAGGCTCCGGACAGGAAGGCAGGAGGTGACAGGGTCTTTCAGACTCCAGCACGCATCAGGGTCACCTGGCTCTGGCACCACCCAGAGGGCTGCCCCCTCCCTCTCCGGATTGGTGATTCCGGCAAGTTCTAGAGGGTGCCGGTGCTGCTGGCCCGGGACCCTACTTTGAGAACCGCTGCGCTACAGCAGTGATAATGAACACGCCGCAGCCGCACCCAACCGCAGGGATGACTCTCCCAACGTAAAGTCAGTGACAGACGCTGACTCACAAGGGAACATGCCGCACAATTGCATCGATGGAAAGTTCCAGAACAGGCACGGCCGAGGTACGCAATTAGAGGTCAGGACAGCAGGTGCAATTCAAGGGCACCTCTGGGGCTCGACACAAAGGTTGGGGACTTTTATTTTATTTTATTTTTATTTTTTGAGACAGAGTCTGGCTCTGTCACCCGGGCTAGAGTGCCGCGGCGTCAGCCTCGCTCACAGCAGCCTCAACCTCCTGGGCTCCAGCGATCCTCCTGCCTCAGCCTCCCGAGTAGCTGGGACGACAGGCATGCGCCACCATGCCCGGCTCATTTTTTCTATATATTTTTAGTTCCATCTAATTTCTTTCTATTTTTAGTAGAGACGGGGTCTCGCTCTTGCCCAGGCTGGTCTCGAACTCCTGAGCTCAAACGATCCTCCCGCCTCGGCCTCCCAGAGTGCTGGGGTGACAGGCGTGAGCCACCGCGCCCGGCCATATCTGATTTCTCATCTTATAAAATTACCTTTAAAATTTATGTCAAAAATCAAAGAAATACATTTAAATTAAAAAAAAAAAAAAGCAGCAAACAAGCCACAGCACAAAGCAAGCTGCAGAGGGAGCCGGCTCTGGGCTTGGGCACAGCGGGAGGCTGGCTGTCCCCGAGCCAGGGGCAAGATCCAGCCCCTTCAGGCTTGAGGTCCCCAAGCTCACAGGTCCCTCTGCTACCCCGGGGCCTCTGTGTCCCTCCGGCAGATGGCGGCCAGCCCCTGGGCGCCTGCTCTCAGCACAGGGAAGCTGTCACTCCTCTCTACTTTGGGATCACGTGAGCCATGCAGGTGGCAGGCCCTCCAGCCCGCATGGCCGAAGGTCAAAGGTCAAGCCATGGGCACCCAGCAGGGAGGTGACCAAGGGCGGAGTAACACTGACCACTGCCCGGATATTGTGGACCTGGGGCCAGATGGGCAAGCCAGGGGGCGGGGCATCCTGGCCCTGCCCCGCCCCCAACCCTAGCCCCACCCACCCAGGCCCCACCCCGTCCCACTCCGGCCCCATCTCACCCCAGCCCCGCCCCCAACCCTAGCCCCACCCACCCGGCCCCGCCCACCTCAGCCCCGCCCCGCCCTTATCCCCGCCCCCACCCGCCACCCGCCCCACCTCAGCCCCGCCCCGCCCCGCCCATCTCAACCCAGCCCCGCCCCTCGCCCCGCCCTCACCCCATCTCAGCCCAGCTTCGCCCCCCCTTAACCCATCCCTCCCCCGCCCCCCGCCCCAGCGCCAGCCCCACCCCCACCCCATCCCCACCCCTGCACACCCCCCGCCCCAGCCCCGCCCCCACCCCATCCCCACCCCTGCACACCCCCCCGCCCCAGCCCCACCCCCACCCCATCCCCACCCCTGCACACCCCCTGCCCCAGCCCCACCCCCAACCCAACCCCACCCCTGCACACCCCCCCGCCCCAGCCCCGCCCCCACCTCATCCCCACCCCTGCACACCCCCCCCGCCCCAGCGCCAGCCCCGCCCCCACCCCATCCCCACCCCTGCACACCCCCTGCCCCAGCCCCGCCCCCACCCCATCCCCACCCCTGCACACCCCCCCGCCCCCACCCCATCCCCACCCCTGCACACCCCCCCGCCCCCACCGTATCCCCACCCCTGCACACCCCCTGCCCCAGCCCCGCCCCCACCCCATCCCCACCCCCTGCACCAGCGCCAGCCCCGCCCACCACCTCATCCCCCACCCCTGCACACCCCCTGCCCCAGCCCCCGCCCCCACCCCCATCCCTACCCCCGCCCCAGCGCCAGCACCCCGCCCCCACCCCATCCCCACCCCTGCACACCCCCCCGCCCCGGCGCCAGCCCCGCCCCCAAGACCCCCAGCACCCCCTCCCCACGGCGGCGCCCGCCCTGCCTTCGTGGCCGGCGCTGGGGGCGGTGGGCGGTGTAGGAGCCGCCGGGCCAAAGTGCAGGGTCTTCACCGGGGGTCGTAGGTTCCCCTTTGAACATCTGTGCTTGTTTGTGCCTTCCAGTCCCCCCCCCCAGGATCCAAAATCCCCGAATAATTCTGAGTACAGAGCAAGTGGGCGACAGCTCTGTGCCACTTGTCACTCCCTCTCCACGCCCGCAGCTGACAAGCGAGAAAAATGGGGTCCCCAAAGGCCAGTGACTTCTTGTGGGGCCTCAGCAGCGCGGGGGACCCCCCCACAAGCGCGCCCTCCCTCCCGGGCCTGTTTCCTTATAGGCAAAGTGGGGCGATCAGGTGAGGGGACACCCGGCCTCTGCCCTGGCTCTCCCCAGCACCCCCAAACCGCAGTAGGGTTCTAGCCCCACGCCTGCAACTTGAAACGAAAACAGCTGGGGAGGAGGCGCTGGCTCACGCCTGTCATCCGGCACTTTGGGAGACCGAGGCAGGAAGAGCTTGAGGCCAGGAGTTGGAGATCAGCCGGGACAACATAGCAAGACCCCATCTCTACAAAAAAAATTTTAAAAAATGAGCTGGGCGTGGTGATGCAGCCCCTGTCGTCCCAGCTCCTCGGGAGGCTGAGGCAGGAGGATCGCTGGAGCCCAGGAGTCTGAGGTTGCTGTGAGCGAGGCTGACGCCACGGCACTCTAGCCCGGGTGACAGAGCCAGACTCTGTCTCGAAAAGCAAAGAAAAGAAAACAGGCACTGCCCGACCGTGGAGCAGCACGCAAAAGTCACATGCCTTGGGACCGGGCAAGGAAAACGGTCACCCGCGTTGGCCGTGCGGCACTGCACACCCGGCCGGTTCCTTGTCACACTGGAAGTGACCACAGTGCCACCACTCACTGGCTGGGTGTCCTGGAGCCTCAGCGTACATGGGGACAGTGATCCCGCACCCAAGGGTGACCCAAGGGTGCTGCAGCCATGTGATCCTGAGTGTGACAGAGACCAGCACCCCCGTACCCCACGGGGAGCCCCTGGAGGCCGGGGCGGGGCCACAGCAGGAAGTGGGGGACCCCCCGGTGCTTACCTGCTGCTCGCGCGGGCTGAGGCCCGGGGTCCTGACCGGGGCGTGCGGGACCCCAGCCCGGCGTCCCCGGTTCTCTGGGAGGGGACGCAGGGGCAGGCCGGAGCACAGAGCCTGGAGGCCGGACATGGCGAGCCGGGATTGAGGCCAGCTCCGTGGGAGGCTAGGAAGAGACTGGCAGTCACAGCCCAGCAGGGGAGGGACCCGCCACCCACCCCAGGGCCACCTCCCCGAGCCCCTCATTGGACCTAGGGCCTGTGCGCGCACGGAGCCACGTGTAGGTCAGAGGGGTCACTGGTTTCTAGGCAGGCCACCTGCCGTGTTGACAGGGGGGGAGGGGCAGCGTTCTGGGGAAGGGACAGGCTCCTTTCGGGGCAGACGGTCTCAGTGGACCCTTCCACTGGGGTGCTGGCCCTCAGGGCTTGTGTTTTTTTACAAACGCCAGGGGGCTGGAGGGGGGCGTCACAAAAAGCAAGCGATGTCGCAATTTGTGTCTTCGCCATCAGGAGCCACGTGACTTCGAACCTGGCCCAGAAAGCGACCACCCCCTCCTCCCTGTCCCGGCCACAGGTGCCCCCATCCCCAAAGCTCTTTGTGACCGTCCTGCCCCGGGGCCTCGCTGTCGTCCCCAAACCCACGCACGACTCTGCCAGAAAGCACTCCTTGCCGCGGCCCAATACTACAGATGGGGAAACTGAGGCCCGGGTCTCACTGGCACGGCCAGGGAGGTGCCGCAGTTGGGATTCCAGTGGTCCCCCCGGGGAGCCATGGGGACAGCGTGACCGGTGTGGTATCGAGACACAGTAAGAAACGTACATCCATATCTGCCCGGTCTCTGACACACAGTCCCTAAGTCCTAGGCCTGAGACCTTTGTCATTCCCTGAGTGACCGGAGCTTCTGACGCGGAGCTCTTGAGTCTCCTGGGATTTCCTAGGTGACAGGAGCATCGTTGCTCTAAGGAGGTGACTCTTGGTGGCCTCAGGATGGGGGCTGGTTGCCAGGGGAACCGACCTGCGGTTAGAGGGTTAGAACTTCCAGCCCCGGGGAGGGGGGAGGGGCCAAAAGGGATTGGTCACCCGCGGGCAATGGCGCCGTCAATCAAGCCCACGGAATGACGTCTCCGTAGGAAACCGAAAAGGACAGGATTCAGAAGAGCTGCCTTCGGGGACAGCTGAACACGCACAGTTCCCGAAGGGCGGGAATACCGGCGAAGGGACGGTGCCTCTGCAGCCCTTTTGTGCTGCGCGGCTGGGTCACAGGCACAGGTCACAATCTGGGGGTTTTGCGATCGCATCCGAAGTGGGCAGGGGGTCGTCTTGTGACACTGTGGCCTCAAACTGTGGCACCTGACACTATTTCCCTGTGGGTCGCGTCAGAATGGAACCGGACTTCTGCAAGTGACGCTGGGGGCGGGGGTGGCCCCGCCTCCTGAATCTGGGCCAGGCTTTGTGATTTTCGGGGACCCCCACAGATGCCAGCCCCAGGCCGGGTGGACAAATGGCCACGCAGCCAGGCTCCCAGGAGCAGTCCCCGAGTGTGGCCCCGTGGAGGTCCTCGGTGGGACCGCCGGCCGGGCAGAGCACCGTGACCACAGCCAGCATCACCTTCCAGGGTGAGCGTGAGCCGTCCGGGGTCCCCAGCTGCCACCTGTCTGTGGCAGCACGAGACACCCCACCCCCCCCCCCCCCCGCCAGGGAGAAACACCCAGCCAAGCTCCTTCTCCAATTCCTGATCCCCAAAATCGCGACCAAGGTTCAAATGGTTGTTTTAAAGCCATAAATGTGTTACGTGGTCACTGGAACGTCACCCCAGGGCCTTTGCACGGGCTGAACAACTCCCAACTCCCCCCCCCCCGCCCAGATACCTGGGTGATGCACACCTCCCCGGGGTCACATCTCTGCGGCAATGTCACCTCCTCCCCAAGCCTGTCCCTGACCAAGACCCCGTGGGAGGGTGTCCTCTCTAGCCAAGCACCCGACTCCCACCCCAAGACCCAAGACCTTCTTGTCGTGGTCCCCCCAGTGGTGGGATCTCAGGGGACGTCCCCAAAGATGGGCTGAAATGTTATTCTCCACATTGGCCACCAGGTGGCAGCACGGAAGGCCAAGACTCACACTCAGGGCTCCCGGGGGCAGACATGTGGCCAGTGAGGTTTAAATGAAATTTGGGACCGGCAGGGATGCGTCCCGGGTGTGAGTGGCAGGGTCCCCAAGGCCGGGAGTCATGATCAGGAGCTTGTGACTTTCCCTGGGAACTGGATCTCCCACCCCTCGGCCATTGGAGACCCACTGTCACCGTTTGGAACCATGTCTTAAAGCCAGCAGAGGCCGGGCGCGGTGGCTCACGCCTGTCACCGCAGCACTCGGGGAGGCCGAGGCGAGAGGATCGCTCGAGATCAGGAGTTCGAGACCAGCCTGAGCAAGAGCGAGACCCCCCGTCTCTACTAAAAATACAAAGAAATTATCTGGACAGCTAAAAATATATATAAAAAATTAGCCGGGCGTGGTGGCGCATGCCTGTAGTCCCAGCTACTCGGGAGGCTGAGGCAGGAGGATCGCTTGAGCCCAGGAGGTTGAGGCTGCTGTGAGCGAGGCTGACGCCACGGCACTCTAGCCCGGGTGACAGAGCCAGACTCTCTCTCTCAATAAAATAAAATAAAATAAAATAAAATAAAATAAAATAAAATAAATAAAATAAAATAAAATATAAAATAAAATAAATAAAAATAAATAAATAAAATAAAATATAAAATAAAATAAAATAAAATAAAATATAAAAATAAATTAAAAAGCCAGACTCTCTCTCAAAAATAAAATAAAATAAAATAAAATAAAAATAAAAATAAATAAAAAAGCCAGCAAAACTACCATTTCCTTAATCTTCTTCCTTCAATAGACGTTTCAAACGTAAACAAATGGGATAGCAAAGAATTTTTATATTGCCACTGTCACCAAAACCAGAGTCGCTTGCCAGAAATAGGCAGTAACCGGCAAATAAATCAGTGCAGGGAAATGGCACAGAGAGGGTGAGGGATTTTCTCGACCTCACACAGCTGGGCAGTGGGACTAGCAGGGAGGGCGTCTAAGGATTTTCGGCTGAGCCCACGGTGGCCCCAGGGGCGGGGGGGGGGCTCTGGTATCTCAAGCAGCAAAAAGGCAAGAGGACGTTAGGGACAGAAAAACAAGAGGTGACAGGAGGAATGATAGAGGCAGAAAAACAAGGAGGAGGAAATAGTTACAGAAAAAATAACCAACTCTGGGAGGCCGAGGAGGGAGGATCGCTGGAGGTCAGGAGTTCGAGACCAGCCTGAGCAAGAGCGAGACCCCGTCTCTACTAAAAATAGAAAGAAATTATCTGGACAGCTAAAAATATATATAGAAAAAATGAGCCGGGCGTGGTGGCGCATGCCTGTCGTCCCAGCGACTCGGGAGGCTGAGGCAGGAGGATCGCTTGAGCCCAGGAGTCTGAGGTTGCTGTGAGCGAGGCTGACGCCACGGCACTCTAGCCCGGGCGACAGAGCGAGACTCTGTCTCAAAAAAAAAAAAAAAAAAGAAAAAAAAGAAAAGAAAAAAGAACCAGCGGAAACAGTTATTTCGGTCTTGAAGAAGCGGGTAATTAGACCGCGGACCGGCGGTCGCCAGCCAGAAAATAGAAAACACCATAATCGGTGACTTTGCCCATCAAACCTACAGGAGAAAGGAAACGTCTGGAACCGAACCTTTAAGTTATGTCCGTGTCTGGGAAAAGCCAGACCCCCCAAAACTGGTGACACAGAGTCACAAGTAATTATAACGGGCGTTTGCATCAGCGTATACTCGTGTGAAATGCAAAACACAGAAGAAGAGTCTGTCTCCGCGAGTGTAGACAGACCCGTTTCGCTTTGCAGCCTTAGACTTCCCTTCCAGAGAATTCTTGACGCTCCCTTGCTGAGTGTCTGGCAGCGGGGGACAGGGACATACTTTAAAGTCCAGCCACTCACAGGACGGTGACAAGAACACTGTCCTGGGGGTGGGGGAGCCACGCCACTGTGACAACCCTTCCTGGCCTTGGGTGGATTCTGGCACCCCAGCGCACGCTCTAGGGGCAGGGCCTTACCGGCGACAGGGGTCCCCTGCGCCCTCTGGGGTGGGGACCTACAAAGGCGACCGGGGACGCTGACCCACCGTCGCCCCCGTCCGTGTCCCCGGCCCCAGAGGCTGGGCCATCGCACCCCCCGTGCGCCGCGCGCCTTGGTACGCGCCGCCGGGCGGGGCTGGCAGGCCAGGTCCCTCCGCCCCCAGCGGGACAGCAAGGCCACCCGGCGCCGGCACAGCATGGGGACACCCCGCTGGCGGTGGCGCGCGCTGGCCTGTCTGGGCGCAGCGCTCCTGGTCCTGTGCGCGGTGCCCCGTGCCCTGCGCCCCGGTGAGTGCGCGCGACGGACGGAGGAGGGTGGCAGGTGGGGGGATGCGGGGACACCTGCCACCTGGGGTGGGGGCAGGGTAGGGCTGGGGGCGGGGTGGCCCAGGAAGGCTTAGATACCGCGCGCGCGCGCCAGCAACCGTCTTGGTCCCCGTCGGAAGTGGGTCTCTCAATGCCGCGGGGAGAGGTGACCATTGGGTGCCTGGGGACCCGGTCTGCTGCGGGTGGGGACCGGCGTTCGGCCAGTCACCGGAGGGACCTCATTGTCCTGTCCCCACTCCTTGAGCGCCCCCCCCGGAGCCCCTCGTTGGAAGCCTGTGCGGGCCGTGGAGGGGCGTCCCGCTCTCCCCGAAGTCCCCACTGGGAAGGACTCGGGGCTCCTTTGCATCTCCCTTGGGGAAACTGAGGCAGCCAGTCCTGACCCTGCAGGGCTGAGTCCTTGCTGGAGCCGGACACGTGCTGAGTGTTCCGCTCTGAGTCTCTCTGCTCAGATCCTCCCACCGTCCCATGTCACAACGAAGGAAACTGAGGCCGGAGAGGCCGGGGGACGGGTGTGCAGGGCCGGGTGCTGGTTACGGAAATGCCTGGGCTTGGAGGTGCCCGGTCGGCGCCCTGATTTCCTGACGTCTTGCTTTGTTTGCCTTTCCGTGTATGTGTGCATGCGCATGTGTGCATGTGCACGTGTGTGCACGTGTGTGCATGTGTATGTGTGCATGTGCGCACGTGTGCATGTGTGTGCACGTGTATGTGTGGACGTGCGTGTGTGCACGCACATGCATGTGCATGTGTGCACACGTGTATGTGCATGTGTGTGCGCATGTGCACGTGTGTGCATGCGTGTGCATGTGCACGCATGGATGTGTGTGTGCATGTATGTGCACGTGCATGTGTGTGCATGTGTGCATGCGTGCATGTACATGCGTGTGTGTCTGTATGCATGCATGTGCCTGCGTGCATGTGCACGTGCATGCATGCATGCATGTGTGTGCATGTGTGCGTGTACGTGCGTGTGCATGCGTGCATGTGTGTGCATGTGCACGTGTGTGCATGCATGTGCACGTGCATGTGTGTGCATGTGTGCATGTATGTGTGTGCATGTGCATGCATGGGTGTGCGTGCACGTGCACATGCATGCGTGTGTGCATGTGTGCATGTGCACGTGTGTGCATGTGTGTGCATGTGCGTGTGCACGTGGCGGGGACATCTCCGCCCACCTCCCCCACAGCTCTGTGACAATCTGCGGCTGACCCTTGGAGCCTCCCAGACGCAGTCCCAGGGAGTCACTCACTAGCCACCCCCCAGGGCGGGCGGGGACCGTGGGCAGTGGGGGCGGGGAGGAGAGCAGGGCTGGGGAGGCTCCTGCCCATCCACCTTGTCATTCTCGCTGTCCCCTGTCCCCTGCACGTCCAGACCCAGCAGGCCAGCCCTGGGCATGGAGCTCCCCCCACCCGTGAGCCGCCCGGCCGCGTGGGGGTGCTCCTCCCGTCTCCCCGCAGTCTGGCGTGCGGCCGTCCCTGTCCCCGGCCACCCGTTCAGTAGACAGATGGTCACCCGGGAGCTGGGACAGGGCAGGCCACAGTGGCTTCTGTCCCCTCAGGGCTCGGCCGCGGCGTCGGATGCGAGAGGACCCTCGGCCTCAGACAGACAAGGGTTAATGTCACCAACTCGTCCAGCCTCTCCGGGGAGCTCTTTCCTGTCCCCCCGGCTGAGGGGAGGGGACACAGCTGGGGGCAGGTCTTTTCCTGCCAGGCCTCAGGCCTGCTAGACAGAGACCCCGCTGCCTGTCACCTCTGGAAATGGCCTTAAGGGGGGGCGGCTTCAATGTCCCTGCAGCCATGGCCCCAGATGGGAGCGGCTGAAGGAGTGTGGTTTGTCGCCTGTGAGCGCTTCTACGGGGGCCTCAGGGGAATTTCAGCCCGTCGGCCCAGGTGGGTGGGTCCCCCACGGTCCCCTGCAGGTGGGCGACACACCACAGTTGCACGGCCCTGGAAGCATCCACAGGCGTTGACGAAATGCCATTTTGGGGTCCCTCGCAGAATACGTGCAGAAACGCCCAAAGATTGCCGGACAGCCGAGTCCCCAGGGCTGTGGCAGGTGGCTGAGGACTGAGATGGGCTTGGGCTTGGAGCCCACTAGGGCCCCCCGAGGACTCCCCGCTGCGGAACCTTCCAGCACAGGGGCCGGGCCACACTGGCACAGCTGGAGGACGCCCGGGCGGGCAGCTGGAGCCTCTCAGCTGCCCCGTGTCCCCCGCCTGCCACTCAGCCCCCGCGGGCCCCCGGCCGGTGGCATTCCCTTAGTCCCTTGCTCAGTGCTCTGGTCTGCAACCGACTCCTTCCGCAGTCCCGGCTCTGCTCAGCCACAGCGAGTGAGGGACCCGAGACTGGGAGCCACCCGCAGACAACGGTAACAGTCCAGGTGTCCCTGCCGTGGACACAGACAGACCCCAGGGGCTCAGAGGACAGCTCCGGCTCTAGCTTCGGCTGGTCTCTGCGGTGGCCTCACCCTCAGCTTCACCAGCTCAGCGGCCCCAGCTAAAAGAGAGGGCTCCTTCGCCAACAGCTGCGGCTGGAGTCCCGGGGGCTGTGTTCCGTTCTGCAGGGCAGGGGCATTTGTGTTTGGGCTTTGAGGGCTGCATAGGAGTTTACCGGACAGGAAACTACAGACAGAGGGAAAGGCCGGACAGAAGGCCGGACAAAATGGCCTGGTGTGTTAAGGGACGTGTCGTGGGCAGAGGTCTGGGTCCTCGAGAAGGAGGGGTGGGGGGGTGGTGGCAGCCAGAAAGATACTTTAGGCTGAGGCTCAGTCATGAACGGCCTTGAATGGCGGGCTAGGAGCTCTTCCTATGGCTGTGAGTGACCATTATCGGTCTTTAAATAGTCAGTGACACTGGGTGAGGTACAAGGGTTACAGGAAAGCAAAACGGTCCCCCTCCTCGTAGAACTGACCTTCCAGAAGGGTCAACCTGTGCACAAACCAGATGATTCCGCGGGAATAACTGCCAGGAGTACGTCAGAGCAGGGCGCGGGGACAGTCCTGGCGTGGGGTGCTGCTTTAGACTGCTCGGACGGGCCCTCTTTGCAGAGGGGACATTTGTCCCAGGGAGAGCCACGGGCCTGGCCAGTAGTGGCAGCATAGAGAGATCTCTATGTCTCTCTCTCAAAAAAAAAAAAAAACTAACTCACAATTGCTTTTTACTTGTGAAGGGCTTTGCCCAGTTGTCCCTCCCTGGGCTTGATGCCCAGAAGGAATGTCTCTGGCTCTGGGGTGCAAAGATCACCCCACAATGTCCCTGGGGGAGGGGAATGGGGCACAGGGGACCCAGCAGGGAGGCCCCCCTGGCCCCTGGCCCCTCCAGCTCTCCCGGCCTTGCGACACTGCCCGGCTGGAACTGATTAACCAGAAGCCATGTCGTAATCTCCGCTCGCTGCACCGGGGGTGTCCCTGCCAAAGGTGACTTGTGCCCCTCAGCCCTGCAAAGGGGGGGGCATGAGCCCTTCCTTGGCGGGGGGGTGGGGTGGGCGTGGTGTTTGCAGGTGTCCTCTGCTGACCGGCCCATTGTCCCTCCCTGAGCTGGCATTTCCCCATCGGTCCGTGTAAATGCACTGACAACGTGTGCATGGGCCGTGGGTGCCCGAGAGGCAGGACGGCATGGACATCAGGGTGCAGGCAGGGGTGCCTGGGCCCTGGGGTTGGATGCCATTTCTGGCACAGCGGGTAAGCTGTGAGGCCTTGGCAAGTCCCTTTGTCCCTCTGACCTCAGTTTCCCCATCTGTTAAATGGGGGTGATATGAGTTTCTACCTGCCAAAAGCCAGCACGCCGAGGGACGCAAAGTGCAAAGCACAGTGCTGGGCACTTGCCACCCCAAGGGTCTGCTGTTCGCACACTGCGGTTGGCACCGTGTCCGCCGGGGGCCGAGCACTGCAGGGTGTCCCCTGGCTGGGGACCGAGACCTGCCTTCGAGTCCGGGGCTGTCCCGTCCGCTGTGTGCACGTCCGGGCAGGGACCCTGGGCTCCCCCAGACCGTGGGCAGCTCCTTCCCTGTTGCTCCCACCCCTTCCGACCCAGCGGAGGGCCTGGGGGCAGAGGGTACAGGCCAAGGGGGCTTGGGTTTGGGACGACAGCAGTGGGGGGTGGCCCTGAGTGGGGGGTTGCACCCAGGGATCTACAAGGCACCCATCTGTCCCCTGCATGCCAGCCCGCCCGCCCGTCTGCGGGGCCCCGAGCTCCTCGGGTCTGCGTGGTGTCCAGGGCGGGGCTCTGCAGGGCGGTTCAGCCGTGTAATCACCGGCCGCAGCTATTCTGGGCCTCTGTCTGGTTCCTGTCCCCTCTTGCCCTCCACCCACGGGCCCCTGGGGTTTGTCGGGGACCCACTGTCCCGCAGGCTGTGGTCTGGCCGGGAACTGAGAGGCCCTGCGGGAGAGCTGGTGTTTCCGGAAGGCCGAGAACTGCCAACGGTGGGGCCCTGGGGCAGCTCCAACCCCTGCCCACAGACCCGGGCTGGTGGGCCCCCGCCTCGTCTCGGTCCCCAGCCGTGGCCCCGGGGAAAGGGACACCTGCCATCTGCAGGGCGGTGAGGAGGCCCCCGCCTCCTGTCAGAGCGGCCTGGAGCGGTGCCAGCTCAGCACGCGGTGACAGCTGCTACACTCGGGCCAGCGGTGGCCACACCCGGCCTGTGGCCTCCCCGCGCTTTGAGGGACTGGGCAACACGGCTGCCCTGTGTCGTCCGTTCACTTTCTGATGACAGTGGTGTCCCTGGGACACGTCCAGGATCCCTGAGTCTGAGTCCGGAGCCACAAGTCCAAGTGCTGGGACTCTCAATGACCCCGAGACACAAGCAGCCGCTGAACCCTCCCAGAAGTCCGTCGTAAGGAAAATTCTAGAATGTTTTCGGCGAATATATTCATTTATAGACTTTGCATGTTGTTGACCGCGGAGGGTTGTAGAAACCGTTGTTCTTCTAGATGCATTCTTTTTTTTTTTGAGACAGAGTCTCGCTCTGTCGCCCGGGCTAGAGTGCCGTGGCGTCAGCCTCGCTCACAGCAGCCTCAACCTCCTGGGCTCAAGCGATCCTCCTGCCTCAGCCTCCCGAGCAGCTGGGACTACAGGCATGCGCCACCACGCCTGGCTCATTTTTTATATATATTTTTAGCTGTCCAGCTAATTTCTTTCTATTTTTAGTAGAGACGGGGTCTCGCTCTTGCTCAGGCTGGTCTCGAACTCCTGACCTCGAGCGATCCTCCCGCCTCGGCCTCCCCGAGTGCTGGGGTGACAGGCGTGAGCCACTGCGCCCGGCCACATTTTCTTCTCCTACATTCCTGAGTTCCCGCAATGCTCTTCCCGGGAATATTCGATGTTCTGTGACTCCGAGGATACAGTGAGACGGTCACGTCGCCAGCGGGGGATGGATTTGGGGCGTTTCCGTGTTCCTGCTGTCATGAATAATGCTGATGGCAACATGGCTGCACGAGTTTCCGTGGGACCGTGTTTCCGGTCCTCCCGGGGCTGAGGGGCGGACGGAGGTGGGCCCGGCTGGGTGGTCGGGCCTTTCCCGGGTGGCCGGTGGGCTGCGTCCCGCCTGCCCACTCGTGCCTTCCTGCCTGGCACCCTGCAGCTTCAGAGAGCAGGATATGGCGGCAGGAATGGCACCAAGGAATGACGATGCCACCATATCCCCAAGGACATGCATTAGGGCCCCTGTCAGCGTACTCCACTAAGCCCCCAGAAGGTAGGCAGGACACCAGAGGGAAACTGAGTCCCAGAGGTGGGTCACCTGGGCCGAGATGCTTGGCCAAGCCCGCCAGCTCCACGTCGGTCCCTCTGACACAGCGGTGACAACACCTCTGTCCTTGTGCCCCGCAGCATTTCAAAGCCGCGCCCTGGGCTCCGGCTGGCTCGCTGGGAACAGGAGTCCCCTACAGATGCTGCATGACCTGGACCAGGTAGGTGGTCAGATCCCCACCCCTGGGGGGATGACTGTCCCTATCCCCAGCCGTGGGGACGCCACGGCCCCAGTGTAGACCTGCTGTCGTGGGACCAGACCCCACGCGGGGGGCCCAGAAGGGGGATTCCTCCCCGACCCCAGGTTCCGCCCAGAGAGCAGCAACAAACGCCAGTCTTGGGGGGCGGGTTGGCAAGGTGGCGGGCACACAGCAGGTGCTACATAAATGCTGGCTGTTGTCCCGCCCCAGATAGGCCCAGACAGGGCCAGCTTCCTGCCGCCCCGGCGCTGAGATTAGAATTTTCCAGTTGGGGTGGGGGGGGACGGGGACGGAGGGAGACACGGGGACCCAAAGGGACAGCGGCCATTCATGAATACACATTAGCGAACTCGTTATGGGTCAACTCGAACCCCGGCAGCCGGCAAGTGGCTGCATTTTTCCAAGTCTGCGCGGAATTAAACGCAGCGACCGTCTTGC
Source organism: Lemur catta (assembly GCF_020740605.2). Taxonomy (NCBI): domain Eukaryota; kingdom Metazoa; phylum Chordata; class Mammalia; order Primates; family Lemuridae; genus Lemur; species Lemur catta. Next base: position 34,267,946 of record NC_059148.1, on the reverse strand, counting down.
GCGGAGTCCCTATCCTTGGTGACCCGAGCGCTGGCCGATGCGGGTCCCAGTTCCTTGTCAGGCGCCTGTGATCGGTCACATCCTTCTCCGGACAGCAGGAGCAAGGCTGGAGTCTGCTGTCCCCAAGCCCGGGTGCGGGTATAGATCCCGGCGGTCCCGGTGCGCAGTGGCAGCTGTTGTTAGAATCCCGCGCAGTCGGGTCCCCCAGTCCCTGGGCGCAGCCGTGAGCGCACACCGATGCGGTCCCAGATCCTTGCCAGGGCGCCTGTGATCGGTCACATCCTTCCCCGGGACAGCAGGAGCAAGGCTGGAGTCTGCTGTCCCCAAGCCCGGGTGCAGGATGGATCCCGGGGGTCCCCAGTGCGCAGTGGCAAGCATGCTGTTAGAACCCCGTGCAGCCGGGTCCCCAGTCCCCGGGCGCGCAGCCGGAGTCCGGGGGACCACACCGGATGCAACTGCGCATCTGTCCCCTGTCGTGTCCCCAACGCAGGGCCCTGCGATCAGCCCTGGCCGAGGTGCACCGGGAGCGGCGCGACCTGCTCCGCCGCGCCTGCAGCCCGCCACACAACCCGCCGGCAGCGCCTGCTGCGGCCCGAGGACCCTGCGACACGTGCTGGTGGACGACGCGCACGGGCTGCTGTACTGCTACGTGCCCAAGGTGGCCTGCACCAACTGTGGAAGCGCGTGCTGCTGGCGCTGAGCGGACCCGCGCCCGCAGGGGACCCGCGCGCCATCTCCGGCGCACGAGGCGCACTCGCCGGGTCGCCTGCCCTCGCTGGCGGACTTCGGCCCCGCCGAGGTCAACCGTCGCCTGCGCGCCTACCTGGCCCTTCCTGTTCGTGCGCCAGCCCTTCGAGCGCCTGGCCTCGGCCTACCGCAGCAAGCTGGCGCGTCCCTCGGGGGTGGCTTTCCAGCGGCGCTACGGCACGCGTCATCGTGCGGCGACTGCGGCCCGGCGCGCACACGACCGGACGCGGTGGCCCGCGGGCACGACGTGCGCTTCGCCGAGTTCCTGGCCTACCTGCTGGACCCCGCGCACTAGCGGCGCGACGAGCCCTTCAACGAGCACTGGGAACGCGCTGCAACAGCCCTGTGTCACCCGTGCCTGGTGCGCTACGACGTGGTGGGGGCAAGTTCGAGACGCTGGCCGAGGACGCCGCCTTCGTGCTGGGCCTGGCCGGCGCGCCCGGACTCAGTTCTCCCCGCGCCCGCCGCCGCCAGCCGCCCAGAGCGCCCGCCACCTTCCTCCCGCGACCTGGCGGCGCGTCTGTTCCGGGACATTCAGTCCCTTCTACCAGCGGCGCCTCTACGACCTCTACAGGCTGGACTTCCTGCTCTTCAACTATTCTGTCCCCTCCTACCTGCGGCTGCACTAGCGCGGGGACGTCCCCGCCCCCCGCCCCCGACGGCCGGCTGCGACCGCCCGCTTGGAGATCCGCGGTGGCACCGGAGCGCGCTGCGCGTTTCTGGCAAGACCCCAGGGACCCCCTGTTTGAGAACCACGGCACGCACCGGTCCCTGGCTGGCACACAAGCAGGTTAGGGGGACCATGACAGGCATGAGGCCAAACCCCCAGCTGGGGGACCCCTCCCGGGCAAGCGAGGAAGCGGCAGCTCAGACGCGGTGACAGCCAGTTTTCGTTTACACGGTCCCCTGCCCTGCAACGCTGTCCCTCTCCCAGGGTGCAGGGAACACCTGGCCCGGTTTAGGTGCGGCCCCACCCCGGGTGGCTGTCCACCTGTGGGTCTGCCCCTGCTGTCACTTGAGGCCTCCTTCGTGTACCTGCTCCAGGTGACAGACACGTCCCTCGAGTGTGAGTCCCGTTGGCTGGGCCAGAACTTGCGAGTCAGCGGTTTTGGGTTTTGTAGAGGCCACTTTTGGGTCAGCTCTGTCCCCGAACCTGCAACAGGGGAGAATGCTGCCACCCGACGCTCCCGATGGCCGGTGGCCCAAGCCATGCCACCCACCCCCCATCCTGGCAAGGACAGTCGGGGGCCAGGAGAGATGCCCGCCCTTTGGCAGGACCTGGGCTTGGGCCATCGCAGGTGCCAGCTGCGAGCTGCCTTTACTCTGTGGTCACAGAGCAGGGCCACCTCTCCCGGCCCAGGCCCTGAGTGTCGTCTCAGTCTGCCGTCATGCCAGGTCTCCCGGCTTCACGCCAGCCGGCATCCCACGGCGCGGCACGGTGAACAGGGTTTTACGGGGACCCCAACGAGCCCAGGCGGTCATGTTTGGGAAATAAATGTGTTCTCTTACTATTCTGCCTCTTTTGGGGTTTCTCTGCTTCATTGTGGCATTGCTGGGGGCGGGGGCGCGGGGCTGTCCCCAGGGCACAACTTGCCGAGTCTCTGAGCCTGTCCCCTCTGCCGCCAAATGGCACAAGAATGCAGGCGGTGATGAGGATCATGTGAGAGTGATCGCGGGGGCCCGGGGACGTCACGGCCCACGGGGGGGAGGGGCAGACTGGGGACAGGGTGCAGAGGTCGTGCACCATGTCCCTGCGCTGTGCTCTTAACCAAATCTTCGCGTACCTTGCAGACCACCCGGATCGGTCTGTACAGAGCTGCTTCCTCGTTGCAACGGCTGCGTCATAGGCGGGGCGGGGTCGTGGCATATTTTAACAGTTTGCTACCGGCGTGGTCCCAACATGTTGCCATTTCCAACGAATGGCACGGTCGAAATATCTTTCCTCACATCTGTGACTGTGTGTTTAGGAGTAAAGTCCTAGAAGGGACAGTGACTCCCTTTTGGATCCTGGAAACCGGCTCTGCGACATCGTTATTACGCCCATTTTATTTTGTTTTATTTTATTTATTTTATTTTATTTTATTTATTATTTTATTTTATTTTATTTTATTATTTTTTATTTTATTTTATATTTTATTTTGTTTTATTTTATTTTTTATTTATTTTATTTTATATTTTATTTTATATTTTATTTTATTTTATATTTTATTTTATTTTTTATTTTATTTTATTATTTTATTTTATTTTATATTTATTTTATTTTATTTATTTTATTTTATTTTATTTTATTTTATTTTTTTGTTTTTGTTTTATTTTATTTTATTTTATTATTTTTTATTTTATTTTATATTTAATTTTGTTTTATTTTATTTTTTTATTTATTTTATTTTATTTTATTATTTTTATTTTATTTTATTTTATTTTATTATTTATTTTATATTTTATTTTATTTTATTTTTATTTTATTTTATTATTTTATTTTATTTTATTTTATTTTTATTTTATTTTATTTTATTTTATATTTTATATTTTATTTTATTTTATTTTATTTTATTTTATTTTATTTTTATTTTATTTTATTTTATTTTATTTTATTTTATTTTATTTTATTTTATTTATTATTTTATTTTATTTTATTTTTGAGCCAGAGTCTTGCTCTGTCACCCCGGGCTAGAGCCCCGTGGCGTCAGCCTCGCTCACAGCAACCTCAACCTCCTGGGCTCAAACGATCCTCCTTCCTCAGCCTCCCGAGTAGCTGGGACTACAGGCATGCGCCACCCACGCCCGGCTCATGTTTTTCTATATATATTTTTAGCTGTCCGGCTAATTTCTTTCTATTTTTAGTAGAGACGGGGTCTCGCTCTGTTGCCCAGGCTGGTCTCGAACTCCTGACCTCGAGCAATCCTCCCGCCTCGGCCTCCCAGAGTGCTGGGATGACAGGCGTGAGCCACCGCGCCCGGCCTTACACCCATTTCAGAGATGAGAAACGGAGGCTCAGAGAGGTCGTGTGAGCGGACCGAGTGGAAGTGAGTTTATTGGCATGGTGCGGATCCTAGGAATCCTGGAGAGCTTCCCGGTGGCGGTGGCTCCCCGTGGCGCTGCCTGGAGCACGCCACCTGCAGGAGGTCTTGAGACCCAACGGGGGGGGGGTGCTCTAGGGGAGGCCACTGGATGTCCCCGGCGCCTTCGTGGCTAAGGGCTGCTCAGCGTTTGCGAGCAGCAGGGCCAGCTCCAGAGCGCCTCGTCGCGGGAATCGGTGACTCAGTAACTTCAGCTCCCAGAGGTGGCATGGCGGGGGCCAGGGCGGGCGGGGGCTTGGACGGTGGTGTGAAGTCCGAGCTCCAAGCCTAGGGAAGCCACACGGGGCCACACCTGGGCCTCAAGAGCCGTGCGGGCTGACGCTGGCGAGGGCCAGAGAAGTCGTCCGGGGCCACCACGTCTGGGAGGGCTCCAACCACTTCCTGTCCCTGTCCCACGCGGAGGCCCCCGATGGCCCAGGCATCCCAGAAGGCCCCGCCCGGGGACTGCACGCTCACCTGTCCCCCCACCGCTCCGGCCACCCAGACACCCCAGCCAGAACTAGCAGGGCCCTCCCCACGTGTGGCTGGGGACATCCTCCAAGTCAGCTTATATTCCCAGTGCCTGTTGGAGGTGCCATGTCACGCCGCCCCCGCCTGGAGAGGCCACCTCCACCCCGAGACCGCCCTGTCTCTCCCGCCCCCTCCTTCCAGCCCGCCTTCCGGAACAGCGACACGCAGGCCCGAGCACGCCCCTGCAGACTAGGTGGCACCTGCGGTCCCCCAGCCCGGCGCTGGCATTCAGCACCCTCAGTGACCTGTCCCCATAGCCACCTGAAAAGCAGCCTCTCGCTTTCTCTAGGTGGGACCTTCTTCTCTGTCCCCGTCGGGGCATTTGCGGGGGACTGCCACCCTCCCAGAGAGTCCCCTTCTGCGGGTCCCTGCTGCTCCCCGGGCCACGCCTTGCTTTTCCTGTCCCCTCTGCCCCATCCTCTCTCCAGCCTGCTCTGCCTTGGGCTGGGGACGCTGGCACCGGCTGG